>NC_056727.1:1027029589-1027052089 GCF_019279795.1 Protopterus annectens | reverse complement strand
AGTCTTGTTTTTCTGACAGTTTTAATTAATTTTATAGATCAATAACTATTTATTTAAGCATTTTTGTTCAACAATAGACACAGTTTTGTTGAAATCAAGGAGAAACACTAGCCTTTTTGAACTTTATCTGGCTTTTTTTCCTGTCAGAAGTTCTTCATTCAGTTTCAGTTATGAGTCACTCTAAAGCTTCTCCTCAGGAAAGTGTGAGGAAGAAAGAATTGCAGTCACTGATTAAGAGTTTTCAAGATATATCACTCAAAATTGACAAGTTGGAGAGTAAATGGATACTATAAAACAAGACAATAAGAAACAACTTGACCTTTTTAATGAAATAATTAAGAATCATTCAGATCAAATTTCATCTATAGATGAAACAATAACTGATATGGATGGAACACTGAAAAGGAAATTCAAGTGGAATTTCTCCTGAAACAAAATACCTCTCTCCTAGAGAAACTAGAGGATTTGGAAAGTAGGTCCAGGAGAAATAATATAAAAATATTTGGTGTACCACAGAAAGATAAAGGAAACGATATGATACATTTTTTAAATGTCTGATTACCAAAAAATTTAAATGTGCCAGAATCACTTTCACTTGGAATAGAGAGAGCGCATAGGTCTCTTTCAAATACTTCTTCAGTGAATAATTCACCTGCAACAAGATCTATAATTGTCAAATTTCTTTCTACACAAAACAAGGATTTGGTACTAAAAACAGCCTGATCTAACTCTCCAATAACTATAAGTGGAAGAACTATTAGATTTGACAATGGCTATACCTCTTTGGTGATTTCCGAAAGGAAAACCTGCATTCACTTAATCAAAAACCTAAACAAGTTAAGCATTAGGGCACAACTTATTTTCCCTGCAAAAAACAAGATTTTGTTCTGCTTGATGGCCAGAAGTTATTTAACAGACTTGATGAGACAATTGACTTTGCTCAAAAAAAGAAACTCTTAGACAAACTAGAAGAAATGGATTGGTTTATAACAAGTTTAAAAAGACAAGCAGTTAAAATGGATTGGTAACTAAAGACAAAAACAGCAAAAAATTAAAGGACAGTAATGAATTTTTTTCTTTCCTTTCTGTATCTTTTTATTTGTACATGTACTGCAATTCTGAAACAAAACTTTAAAAACTACTGAAAACTGTCACATTTCCAAGGTAATTCCACTATGTTTTACTAAATACATTAAATTAAGTATATATCTAGTAATAATATATATAGTAAGCTACCATATTATATCAAATAGAGTTAAGGTATTTCAATTGATTATTTTAAAAATTAAAAGTAAAAACTTATAATCTAAACAATTTTTCTCTAGTTTAATGTATTAGTGCACTCTAATATCAAAGAAATATTTTCAACTATCAGATTTATATATTGAACTTTAATATATAAGTCAGTTTAGTTTATGAGAAAGTTAATACTGACAGATGGGTCTTTGTTTTATTTCAAATTTAGAATCTGGGAATATGAGTTGTGTGAAGTGATAGCATGCAAACTACAATTTTCTAGTAGTAGTAGTGATTACTTACTTTAACTTATCATGGACAGGAGAGAAATGTAAAATTATGCTTTTCTTAAACATTATGGATTTATTTTGAGCTTGCGTATATTCCAGCAGTTCACACAAACAGTCTATTAAATGTGGTTGCTGTTTAAAAAGTTTCAGCTCACTAGTAGCAGTCTTGAGCCTTTTATAGCATTTACAAGCATTTAATGCTAACATTTCCCACTAGAACATTATAACTTTTTCTCTGCATACCTTCTGATTTGTGTTGGGGAATGTCAGGAGATGTGTACTGCAGGGAAGAGACTCATTAAGTTGCTGTGAGTACACTGAAGAAACAGGAAGTGCATGTTGAACTTTGACCTAACAGTGAGTAGGAAAGATGGAATCTTAAGAAAACCACAATAGAAGGCAGGAAAAGTGAATACTCCAGTGGTGTGCAAAAAATGTAAAATCCAATGTTCTGAGTCTGTTTATCCATATAAAATACACGTTATTCTTGATTAAAGAAAGTGTGTTTTCCATGGATAAATTGACTCAGAGCATTGGATTTTACATTTTTTGTACAACGCTGGAGTATTTACATTTCCTGCCTTCTGGTCTGGTTTTCTTCACTTTGTGGTTTTCTGGCCTACTGGTGATTTGTTGTTTGTACAGATAGAATCTTGAAATGGAGATGAGAAGATGACTATGTTAAAAACAGAGTGAAGCATTTGTACACATTTATGCAACTACATTGAGATGTTCACAGTTTTCAAGCAGTTTGATAGAATGCAAAGAGGACAGTGTTTCATGAGAACTCAGAATTATGGCTTGTACTCTGAATGGTCATTAATCACAATGACACATGGATTTTCTTCTGTCATTTGGGAATGGAAATCTGAATAATTTGATAATGTCATGTAGTGGTCCGTCTGTTTTGCATGCCTTGTGATCAGACAGTGTTATCAGTTCAAAAGTATATTCCTTCTATGATCTTTAAAAAGGAGAATTAGATGAAAGATTTATTAATGTGTCTGCATTAGTAATTACATGACTATGGTATCTAATTCTAATAGATCTTATGAACTATTACTGATGTTAAAACGAAATATGGATTCCGTCTAACATCTCTTTACTTCAGTACAAATTATAAACAACTTTTAAAAATATCAATAGTATTTGCACTACTTTCAGAACTGCATGCTCATCACCATCAACTCAAGTAGTGCTTTAACTGGTTATCTGTTAATAAATAAGCAGTCTTGCAACTGGGTCCACAGATACACAAATTATTAAAAATAAGTCATTGTCCTCTTTGAAATTCACATTTAAAATTAAACAAATTATGCTCAGACATTAGACCATGTATTAAGACTGCCAAAGGAGAATGAATGTTCTAAAATTTGGCTCCTTTTTTCAGGTCATGAAACATATTCATGACTGTTGCTGGAACAAAACATGGTTTAATTTAGTTAAAAATGGCATTCCCTAATCAAAATTGCTGTGACATACTCCTAGTAGTAGACTAATGAATTCTGATACTTCTTGTGTGATAATTTCAAATCCCATTTGTCATTTCAGTTGTTTAAACTATTAACTCTTTGGCTGCTAAGCTCAGTTTTTAAGACATTAGGATTGTATATTTTGATTATCTGATTTTCTAGATGCTTTGTAAACTAATACATTTGCACCGTTGACCTCATAGTTATCCCAGTAAAATAATTTAAACTATGTTACGTAAGCTTTTGTTTTTACTTATAAGGGGTTACAAGATTAAATATGGAAGAGAGTTTGGCGAAGATAGAAATGGTTATTCCTCAAGATCTTTTGTAGTCAGAAATGGCCACTCTTCATTTTTTAATAGTCTGCCAAACGACTACTGTGTAGGTAAATCTGTACTGAAGGACAAATGTATATGTGTGTATATATCTGTGTATATAGATATTATTTACACACACACACACACACACACACACACACACACACACACACACACACACATTTAGGAAAACAGTCTAACAGCTGATAAAAGGATAAACCCAAGTAGAATACCAATATCACAAAAAAAAATGTGTAATGATGCATGAGGAATTTGTTAGTCTGCCTTTGAAGCACGGTCAGTTAGAATAACACTTCCTAAAGTTTAAGGGTGTCAGTCAACTTAATAGGAAAACTGGAAAAGCAGGAATAGCAAAAGGTAATGACATGACTGTATGAGATCACTGGTTGCCGTAGGCTTAGATTCAAATACATTATCTCTTACATTTGTCTTTTGTAACAGTTTTTTTTTCCCTAGAAAGTACTTTATCTGGAATACTTTGCAGAGAGTATAAAATTAGCAACTTAATTTTACATGATGAATATTGCATTCTTAGCCAAGAGGATAGGTACAAAAAGCAAATGTATAAATTTCAATTATTTCAGAAACTGTCTTACAGTTGTATTTTTAGACTTTTTTTTAGTTGAAAGGAAAGTCATTCATAATATTTTATAGTAATATACATAAAAATTTACATAGATGGCAATGACTCATTATCTAGTAATAATCTACATTGCGGAATACGATTAGGAAAATATATAAAGAACAGTTCAGTTATTGTAGACTGAAATTTTAGAATTCAGATCATGCATTAACATTAAAATTCAAGTAAGTTAAATGTTAACATCTGTAGCACATAATAAGAGTTTTAAGGATACTTTTGTAGTGAAATGATAAAATGTTTATCTATTAAATAGGCAATATTATTTAAAACATTTTTGTTTTGTTTTACTTAGTGAATTGTTGTGTTTAACTTATTTTATCATACATTTGGTTATTCCATCCATCCTCAACCCCTTTTCCCATTTTGCACATGGAGTCAGGGTGTCACTTCAACAGTGACAATCATCTCAGCCAATGTTTACACCACCACATGGGTTGCCCTGTCATGGTGATTCATTCATACCATGAACTCACACACACACTCGCACTTACTGCCAGTTTAGAGTGCCCAGTCTGCCTACTGTATGTCTTTGGAATGTGGGAGGAAACTAGAGCACCCAGAAGAAACTGATGTTGCCACAGGGAGGACACGCATAGTCCACACAGAAGGCAACCCAGCTGAGAATGAAGCAGGAGAACATCTTGCTGTGAGGTGGCAATGCTAACTGTTTTACCACCATGGCCAGAAATTTGATTATTATAGAATTAATAATATATTTTATTTATTATTTATTTGCATTTGTTAACCAGGAAGGTCCACTGGGCCAAAATGTACTCATTTTCAATGGAGTCCCGGAAAGAAAAGCTCCACAAAGATTTATACTATACATACATTTGATTAAAAACTCGATTGGCAGATACATGTTTTACACAGCAAACAAAAATTTTTCAAAGTAAGAAAGTAATGCAGCTGTATAATAAATCTGTCAGCTGATGGCATATATATCCATAAATACAGAACTGGATTACCATCAAGGGATGAGGGTGACATTTGAAGGTAATATAGGCTGGAGGTAGGAAAGGTGGGAGTCATGGAAGAGAGATTACAGCGAGGTTATAGGTTGTGAGGAATTAGCACATGAGTATAGCCAGTGGGAGGAAAGGTGTTGTCTAAAATATCTTTTAAAGAAAGATGCATTGCTAGTGGATCTAAGAGAGAGTGGGAGAAAGTTCCATAGCCTAGCAGTGGAAAAGGAGTGGAGCATTTGACCAGCTGAGAGTTTAGTTTGTTCTACTTGCAATAGCATTTGATTTTCAGAGTGGAGAAGTCTATTAGGGTGGTATGGTATAAATAGGGAAGAAAGGGCAGGACAGCTGGAAGGATAGAATATTAGTTTGTGAGCAGTTGTTATTTGAATGTATGTAAGATGATGAGGAAGTTCTAGCTTGTTTAGTAATTGAAGAGAGGCACAGTAGTGAGATAAGTGTTATCCATTAGTGGTGAATTTTGCAATTTTGTTATAGCATGAGTCTAGTTTAGATTTAAGACTGACCTGTATATTGGTAAAGAGAGGAGAGCCATAAAGAAGAGAATGGAATAGGAAAGAGGAGGTAAGGGCTAATTTTGAAGAGTAATTGAGGAATGTTTTGTACCAGTATAGCATGCCCAATATCTGGTATTTTTTTTATATTGTTGTGAATATGCATGTCAAAGGTTAGGTGTTCATCTGTGGTGACACCTAGAAGTTTAGTTTGTGTGACAACCACAATGGTAGTGTTATCTTGGAAAATAAGTGGTCTTCTTAGGGGTGAATAACATAAGTTTAGTTTTCTTGGGGTTTACGGCAAGGTGATTGTTAGCCAATCATATTTCGGTAAAGCTGAGAGCTGGCTGAGTAAGTTTCAGGAGTTCAGGAGGAGAATTGGCAGTGCAGATGATAGTAGAGTCATCTGCATATTGAATGACTGTGCTTTGAGCATGAGTGGAGTGGAGGTCATTGATGAAAATGTTGAAAAGCAGAGGCCCTAATATGGATCGTTGTGGAACACCAGTAGTTGTGTGGAGGAAATGAGAGAAGGAGTGTTGCCACTTAGTAGCTTGTTGCCTGTGTATGAGGTAGTTAGAAAACCAGAGTAGAGTAGAGGGATATATATGAATTTAGATATCATATTAAAGTTTAAAATTACGTATTGGGAAATAGACTGATAGTAGGGGAAATCCAAATATCCTAATGCACATTGATAAATAGTTGAGTCTTAGAGGTAGTAGCAATATAAAAGATTGGGTAGTATTAGCGCGATGATTGCAGGCAGTTTGAATGATTATTTCATCAATGCAGGAATATTATATTCCATGCTAGGTGGTGTAAATAATGTTATTTCTATATTGATATTAGATAGTTTCATGATTTTGTCTACAACAAAGTATGTTAAAATTAATTACAGTTTTCTATTCGAAAACTATTATTTATCTTTCTTAGAACTATTATGTTTCAAAAATGTCAGTGTATTAATGTATTTCATTGAATGTTAATGGTCTTAATAATCCCATGAAGAGAGGTAGCTTAATTAAATATCTTAAAGTAAATAAAATCAATATAGTCTTTTTGCAAAAAACACATGTATTGAAAAAAGATTTAGATTCGTTGATATTCAAATAATTTTCAATGCTGGTAGACTCACATTATAGTTGTAAAAGAAGAGGCACTATTATACTTTGGAACAAATATTTGACTATCCATGGAGTAGTTGATTTCTATTCTGATAGGAATAGTATGATGAATCTGGTAGTACTTGAGATCCATAAGAAATTTTATAAACTTGTAAATATTTATTGGATTCCAGGAATTAGATCCAAAATGGCAAAAAAAATACTTGGATATCATTACCTTACATTTGAAAGGAGAAATGTTATTGGCTGATGACTTTAATTGCACTCTGTCAAAAAGCGATACTACTAAAGATTAAAAAAAAAATTATCAGCTGCTGCAAAACAATTAAAATATTTCACAAATGCAATGAATCTAAGAGATATCCATGTAATAAAATTGCCAAATTACCTTAAGTATACTCATTATCATACAGATTTGGTACTCAAACAAATATAGATAAAGTTTTTGCATCTAGCGGACTGTTTTCCAAACTTGAGGAAGTATCAATAATTTCATATCCACTATCGGACTATAATAATATTACTTTTAATTTTAAAGTTAAATAATATATAATACAAAATAAGGGATTTAAGCAGTGTTCTTTAAAGGAAATAAATCTGTTCATGGATTTTAATAACAATGGCGAAGTAACTGATATTATTTTATGGGATACGTTAAAATCTTATATATATATATATATATATATAGAGAGAGAGAGAGAGAGAGAGAGAGAGAGAGTAGGGTTAAAAGCTGGAATTGTCTTAAAAAATGGGATAAAGAATTAATAAATCTACAGTCAAAAATTAATAAATTAAAATTAAAGGTAAAACCTTGTGATAAAAATACAAACTCTGAGTTGAAGACATTGAATCAGAAATATTTAGAAATACTAAATCATAAAGTCTCAATAAATATTGAAAAAACTTAAACTTCAGTCATACTATGTTAATCCCCCCAAAATTACATAGGTTATCCATTAGATCAAAAATTAAATAATAAAAATCATATTAAAGAGATTTCATATAAAATAAATAATAATCCTAAAAAAGCAATAGATTTAAAGGACATATTAGAGGCTTTTAGGAGTCATTATGAAACAATTAATTATAGTAAATCAACTATAGATATCAGTTACCCAATAGTTTTTTGAAGGAAAATATAAAATATAAATTAACAAAAGAACAAAATGCTAATCTAGATAAATCAATTTTTATCAGGTAACTGAAAGAACAAATAAAAAAAAATAAAATAATGGCCTGGGTCTAGATGGGATAATCCCAGAAATATATAAAATAATTTCTGGTAATATTCTAAAAGTGTTATTAAATATATTTGATGAGATTAGAAATACATTAAATGTTTCTCCTTTTTGGAAATTCTCAATGATATCAATTATTTTGAAGCAAGATAATGATCCTCAGGTGTGTTCATATCACCCCATTTCTCTTTTAAATGTTGATTATAAAATGTTTGTGTTCGTATTGGCAAAAAAGATTACATCATATGATGTCAAATTTAGGTGAAAATGATCAAAGGGCTTTATTTTAAATAGAAAGATATGAAATAACATCATTAGACTTTTATCTTTGATAGATGTTGCTAATCAAAATAAAAAAGAACTTTTAATAATACAACTAGATGTTGATAAAGCTTTTGACTCAATAATTGGATTTATTTACATAAATTAAAGAATATGACTTTGATTTTATAGAATTAACAATGAACTTATATAATAATACATTCTATTTTGTTAAAATTGGATCATTTCTATTAAAAGGTACAAAACAAGCATGCCCGCTATCACCATTATTGTTTGACTTATCAATAAAGCCCTTTGCTACTTTTATCAGAATTAATACAAAAATACTTTTTTTCATAAACAATGACTATAGCTCTAAAGTTCAATTATTTGTGGATGATATTTTATTAACTAGTGGCAACATCTTTACTAGAACACATTATTAATTCAATAAAATACTTTGAAAATATTTTCATGTCTAAAACTGAATCATAATAAAACAGAAATACTAATGATAAATAAAATAATAAGTACCGTTTAAAGAAATTATAAGGAATTCAATTGGGAAAATAAACAACTTAAAAACTTGGGAATTGTTATAAAGTCTAGTTGGAAAGAATCAGTATTTATAAATTGTAAAATTTTAACTAGTACTTTATTAAATTAACTGACAATTGGAATATTTTTTCCAATGGAAGTTAGACTTACATTCATAAACATGATAGTTTTGCCATTCATTGTATTTCTTATTCAATCACTAATTTTACTTACCTCCAAGAAAACTATTAAGCAGTTAAATTCTTTATTACTTAATTTTTATGGTATCCCTAAAATCAAGAATAGCATTTGATTGGCATATAAAATGCTGGGAAGTGAATGGGTTTCCTTATACAAAGTATATACTAAGTCTGCTACTATAGATACAGTGAGTCACTGGCTAAATTCTTCTTTTACCTCAAATTGGAAACTATTACATGAAACATTTTTAGTTTCAAATACGATTTCAGAAATAAATACAAAATTTCCTTTAGGCATTAACAAAATAAACTGGGTATTAAAAGATTATTGTATGAATTCTAGAAGTTTAGTTGCTTTTTCACCTTGTATTAGTTATATTCTGAATTTAAGAAAGTGATGAATAGTAATTATTTGGTTAAGCATTTATTAATTTTGATGTTTTCTATAGCTTATACAAATGTGTGTTTGAGTTCTTTTAATATAAGTAAAATAATAGATCTTGGGAAAAATATTTAAAATGTTGGTTTCAATTCATAGATGGAAACAAAATAAGTGCAGCTGATCAGCTTTTAGCTAGATACAATATAAACAGAAGTAATTGGTTAAATATACACATTTTTAGGGAATTTATTAATAATAATATACAAAGTGCATTAAATATGAATACTAAATCCATTCCAAAGAATTTTTAAATTATTTTTCAAAATCAATAATGATGAAAAAAAGACTTTCAGAATAGAATTTGTGCTCTTCGGTTTAACTTATAAGAACTATTCAATTAAAATTAATAATGAAACTTTCTCAGAAGCTAATAAAAATTATATTTGAAGTATACCATCTCATCACTGTATTGGAACATTTTTACTTGGAAGCTTTTGCACAGAATTTGTAACACCACATAAATTAGCCCTGATTTATAAGAAATAAAATTTAAAATGCTGGAGATGTGATGAAAGTTTAGAGCCAAATTGGGTTCATATGTTTGGAGTGTGTTTCATTTTGGGCAGAATGTAGAATTTTTTAAAGCTTTATGGTCAGACAATTACACTATTACCAACTCTTTGATCTTATTCAGGGTTCCAATTCTGGAGTCGATACCAAAAACTCAAGTGTCTCTTCTGTGGTGCATTCTGGCTATTGCCAGAAAAGTCATCACAATGAACTGGAAAAGTAAAACTATCCTCAACATTTATTTTTATTTTAGTAAAACAGTAAGCTTTGAGTATATTGTTGCCTGACAAAAAAAAAATCATTTTAATGACTGTTTTCTAAATCTATCTGCATTGTTTTTCCTTTAAATTGTCTGTCTTGAAACTATCTATGTAATTACTTTTTTTCAATATTTTTATTATCATGCCTAATCACCATCTAGGCACTGTCCTCTACTTTAATCCATTTGTTCAACAAAGCACCTTAGCAAACATTATTCCACTATACCATTCTGGTGTTAGGGCAAAAAATTATCTGGGCAGCCATGAAGGGTGGATATTTTTTTTCTTTATTCCTTGGCATGTGTGAGACTTAATGACATTCTGATGTCCACAGATTCCCATAGTAATTCTGCTGTACTGTATGCATGCATCTGAGGCTTAATTAAATTGTCAGCTGCCCAGTTTGGCAGGTAAGAATGGCTTTGTCCATCTGCTATATGTGCATCTGCTTTACTTGGATAGGAGTCAGTAATTAACTCAGACTTGCTGCCTTTTTCCTCCCACAGTGAGTGAGTCTGCATCAGAAACTCATTTCTACCATTTCAAATTAGTTCCTACAGATTACTCAGTCCTGGGTCTGTTACTCTGCTTGTTAAAAATACTTCACTTGCTTTGATTTTAACTGCCTGAAGCCCATCTTGGTACTTACTCCTAGCAATAGAGCATCACTGCTACTGTATTTTCCATTTATATAATGGCAATGGTTCATTGTGAATTGTCTTTTATCTTTTCTCTTTATCTGTATGACCAATATACTTAGTATATTTAACAGAGGAGTGCAATGTGATATTCCCCATTCATGTGGAGTGAACTAGAAGAGTCTTAATTAAGACACATGTATAGAAAAATGAAACAGCACAAGTCAGAAGGTGTAGCCTGCTTTAAAAATTACTTTTTATAACTTCTTGGTTAGGTTGTAACTTTAATTGATACTTTCTGTTTTATCTTGTTGAAACTTCACATAATTATAATTTGAGAAGAGATATTATATTCTCTTGCATTAGTTGGGTCACTATTATGGCTTTATTCTTTTGTACCTCATCCATCCATGTACTCACTCACACTCTCTCTCTCTCTCTCTGTATATATATATATATATATATATATATATATATATATATATATATATATAATTCAGGGTTATTATCTTCTGCATGCACATCAAATGGAATGGTGTTTTCCCAGTGGGCAGGTTACTGAAAGGAAATAAAGAGCAATCCCTTCATCAGAAGGAAGCAGGTCTCCTAGGCAACTAACTGGAAGCAGCCTTCTTTGAGCTGCATATTATGAGTGCAGTGAATTAATTTTCAGAATCCTATAGAAAGGACTAGAGGAGACTTACCTAAGGTACTTTGGTGGAGAATGATAGAAGTCATAAGACAAACATCTAGCATCAATAAGAAATCCTTGTGCTTAATCCTGAACTAGCTGTGCAATGAGTACTTGGCTTAAAAAAAGAAGCCTGGTGTCATTAACCTAGAGAGACTGGAATTACTTCTCACTGTGCTTGTATGCTGTTGTCTCTAAGATAGAAAGTCTGCTTGATTGTTATCTTGTGCACACTGTAGACCTCCAGAAAAGTACTGTTGTGTTCTTTTGAACTATTTTGTGGCACAGACTGGTATCCCAGGGCAAAGTCAGCCATGTGTCTTGTTTTGGCTTCCTTTGCCCAAAGTCTAAATTTAATTTCTATTGATTTTGCAAGATAAAGCCAAACATAAGCTTACATTTTGCTACAGAGACTATTCCTTCTTAATGCAAGTGTAATGGGCGATGAGTGCAGGCATTAAATACATTTTCTTTTTACAGAGTGTAACCTGTAATAGTTATTAGAACATTTTTACTAAGTTAAATTGTATCCTCTACAGTTATCTCACCTACACAAAGGGCTTGTAACAAACCACCACCTAAATACATATCAATATATATATATATATATATATATATATATATATATATATATATATATATAATTTTATATATATATATATATATATATATATATATATATATATATATATATATATGTATAAATAAACAAAAAGTATGGCCATCTGAATTAATTTGTTTCCAAGTGTTAGAAGACAGGCTACAAGGTGGGGATGTAATAGAAGTAATGGTATTAATGCTGCATTTGTAAATGCTAATAATACCAGTCTGCAAGCTGTAATAAAGTGTGCCTGACAGTGCACCAATGGAATGTGAGGATGCTGAACTGTTAACCTATAGGAGTGTATAACCTACACTTTGTTTTTGTGCTGTCAATACACTTATTGAATGTATATACTACTGGTGTAGAAAGGAAGACATTGATACGATTGTTGGACTTAGGGAGCAGGATTATTAAATCAAAATACAGGTGTAAGTGAAAAGCTACTGGCAACCAAAAAATGTGAAGTAATGTGTGTATATGGAGACAGGAATGATTAATGTATAACCCTAGTAGACTGTTCTCAAAGTATTGAACCCTGTTGCTTTACTGCCTGTTGTAATACATGATCTGTTAACTGGAAAAAGACGTTCTCCAATTTAAAGGACTTTGGAAAATGTATGCCGAGAACAGGAGTACAATCTAAAGTGTAGTCAGAGATATCAGACTTGGTAAAGGCAAAACTGTTGAACTAGATGTTTTAAGGCTGCTAGGATTTGGGCTTGGGTGTAAAAAATGGGCAGTCCTGAAGCTGTGATTCCATTAGTCAAAACTACAAGAGAAATTTGTAAAAAAGTCTAATATACAAGGACTTATACTTGCACAAAAATATGTAGGTATAAAAACTCAGGACGCTGAAGAGCCTTTAGTTTCTCTCTTTGCTGCATCAAAAAAAGAGTAATGCTGATACTGAAGAGATGCTCTAAAATCAGAACAAGAAAGAATAATACTGAACAAGAGCATAAAAAATGCTAGCACCCAAATCAAAAGAAAACTTCCTTCATGAGTAACCCTTTTTAGAAAATGAGTTTGGTAGCGAGGTTAAAGCTGCACCTGCCTTTGTGTAGGAGGGTTCACCCCTCCACTTCATGTCTGGATCCTAAGGAAAATCAATGACTTGAAAGATCTACAGATAAACCATATTAATTTTAAAAATACTCAGTAGGAGGACAGTATGCTGACCAGTGCTAGAGAGAATATACCATGAAAGGAAGGAGAAACAACTGACCCGAACTGACCCATTTCATAGCCTTACTTTAAAACTAAGAAATTATTTACAGTACAGTGTTACTGAAGAAAGAGAACACGTCCTAAGTCAGTTGTTAGTTTCAAACACTTTAGAACAGTTAGTGAAGCTGGCATATAGCCGCATTCTTGGGAGACATCTGGGGTTGGAAAAGAGCAAAGCTAGGACTCTAGTTATACTTTATTAGTCTGGTATTAGGAATGATGTAAAAACAGTTTGTGTCGCGTGCCCATAATTCCCAAAGATGGCATCTAACTCAAGTTTTAGGAAACTTGTAATACCATTACCCATAATGGAAGTACCATTAAAGCAAATAGCAATACACTGCATAGATCCATTTGTAAAGTCCAGTAAGAGTCATCAGTATGTACTTTTAATCACTGACCATGCAGACTAATTTCCTGAAGCAGTACCCTGTGGAGAGTGAATGTCAAAGCCATTGCAAAATAACTAATGCAACTTTTTTCCTAGGGTACAAATACCCCAAAACATTCTTACTGAACAAGGTAACAGATTCATGACTAAAGTCATATGTAAACTTTACCTGTTCTTCAAAGTAAAACTGCTGAGGACCATTCTGAATACCACACACATACAAATAGGCTAGCTGAATGTTTAAAAACTATTAAAGTCTATGTTGAGTAAAGTTATAGAGCAGGGTCGGACAAACAAAGACCAACATCTTTCCTGACCTCATGTTGCTGTGAGGGTAGTACACCAAGCACATGCTGGGGTCACTGCATTTGAGCTGATATGTGGCTAACACCCATGAGGCTTTCTACATCTACTGAAAGAAACAGTCTCTATTCCAAATTAAACTTGACCAATTCTAGCCTTGTGTATTTGTTTTATTTTTCATCATATATTACATACTACACTGTTCCTTATATATTATGTATTATATATTATATATTCTGCTCATTATTCTCCATTGTTTAATATATATATATATATATATATATATATTTTTTTACTAAAAATGTCCCCTGACCAACTGACCCTCATTATCAAGAATTTGCCCTTTTCCCCACTGTAGTATGATCTTGGAGTTGGTATATATAGTTAAGGGGGTTGTGGGGGGGGTGCAGATTCCCACCTGGGTTGGCTTGAAATACTGTGCTGTGTGTGACAACCAGAATGCTGAGCAACTTGTTATTTTGCCTGGGTAAGTCATTCAGTGAAGTAATTATTCTCTGAAGTGAACGTTCACTGTATTTGGTTCGATGAACAGTAATTGGTGGTAGTGAGCCTTCGATAAAGTGATATAGACCTGTAGCTGGAGGCAAAAAAAATGAAAAACAAGCTACAATTGCATAGAAGAAAGATTAAATATTGTTCATTTTATATTACTACATTTTGTTATTTTAAATCTCTAGACAAAGGCAGCAAATGAACAAAAAAATCTCTTCTGGGGGCTTTGTGAAAGCACCGAAAACAGTACTGCATGCTTTCCATGGCATTATTATTTTACTGAGAATAAATTAATATTATAAATGAGATAATTTACTATGACTCCTGTTTGCAAATAATCTTTTCTCATACAGCTCTTTGCTAAATAAACATACATCACCAACAGCAGCAAAATAACTGAAACATAAATGCAGACTTTGATTTATTTTTTCCATAGAAAACTTTTCAGTAATAGTTTTATTTACTGATAACTATAACAAATGTTCAACACAGAGCAAACTATCTTGATCTCAAATAACTCTTGTGTCATTATCATATTAATATAAGTTATTTTATGCTTCATCTTCAGATGGACAAACTAGGAAATGCATTTAGGTAATAACTACTTTATTTGTTTTTTCCAAATTATGTAGTAAAGTATGGTTGATTTATAGACAATTTTATTGCCATGAAAATAATTGCTGGCAGATAAATTTATTCCAAAAAAAAAGCAGTGCTTCTTTTTTTCTACTGGCACATGGATGTGCAGATTTATGTATGCATATGTGTGACTGTATGTGTGTGTGTGTGTGTGTGTGTGTGTGTGTGTGTGTGTGTGTGTGTGTGTGTGTGTGTTGGGGGGGGGTGATGTGAATACATGTGTAATGTGTTTAAATAAATTATAAGAAATATTTTTATAGTTCATATCTAGGGTAAATCCATATCTGCTGTGAAAGTAACTACATTGTAAGCTTTAAATAATGTAGCTAAATTCATCATCCTGGTCCGCTTCAATAAAACACACTACAACAAATGACATTTGATGACCTTTATTAAACTTTCATAAACAAAACTTTATTGAATGACTAATTTAATTTTAATTTATTAATCACAGCATGAGCATCCAAGTAAACATTCACAAGGACACTGTATCTCTGCTCACCTTGTCCAAATCAGCAGCATTGTCACCACCACTTGCTTACTTTTACTTATAAAATCAGTGTCCCAATGCCCACTTTCATCCCCCAAACTCCTTGAATCAAACACTCAATACCAGAGGGAGAAGAGAA
This sequence comes from Protopterus annectens, assembly GCF_019279795.1. NCBI lineage: Eukaryota > Metazoa > Chordata > Ceratodontiformes > Protopteridae > Protopterus > Protopterus annectens. The sequence goes on along the minus strand of NC_056727.1, from coordinate 1,027,036,417 downwards.
GAGGAATAAACCTGCCCACCTTCTTTGCCTAAACACCCAACCCACAGAAGAAATAACCCAAACCTCAATGTCCACAAAAGAACGAGTGATGGAGGGCAGGTAGCAAGTTCATGCCTAAATGTGATCCCTTACCCAGCTGCCCTCACATAAAACCCCTTAAACCCCTTCCCAAACCTACCTCATTTCCTCTCCAACCTTCCCTTCTAATTTAACCCTTCTTTTCCCACTACTCTATCTAAACTCCTTCACTTCTATCCCAGTCCTAACATTCCCTCTCCCCCACCCCTTCCCCTAGACTTTAAACTCCTCCTTTTTTATTACTTCTTCATAAACTTTAAACACTGAAGGTGTCCCTGAACAAATTGGTTTGTTCCCAACCCTCATTGTTTCAGTCCCCTTTAATAAAATACGACAAATCAAATGACCTTTACTAAACTTACATAAACACAACTTTATTGAACGAAAGTCTTAATGTATTAATCACAGCATAATATCCAAGTAACCTTTCACTAGGACAGCATATCCCCACTCACTGTGTACAAATAAGCAGCATCGTCATCACCACTCACTTATTTTTACATATAAAAGCAGCACCCAACTCCTTACTTTCATCCACCAAACTCCTAGAAAGAAAACACCCAACACCAGAGGGGAACAGAAGAGGGACAAGCCTGCCCCTCTTCTCTGCCAACCAGACTGACACTGGCTGTTTCCCCCTCACTTACTGCAGGACCTTCACCAATCCTTCTAAAAATAAACCTAAGTGTACATTAAACAGGTCTAAACCAAAATCATTCAGGTACACTCCAACATCTCTGAAACAAGCTGGGTCCCTGTTATCAAAATCCCCATGGTCTATCATACGAATTCCAACAGTAACCATTTGCCTCACCAGCCTAAAATTAAAAAAAATGATAAGCCCTCTCTAAAGCCATAAAACTGCCAGCATTCTTCCAAATTAACCATGGTACTATTTCCAACCACACAGTGCACGTATTCAAGTATAACTGCTTCAAAGTCATCAGATCCTCTCTTATTCTGTATACTAGCTGTTGCTTCTGAATTACTCCTAAATCATTACCTGCCAAATGAACCACCAAAACTCTTGGAACCCAGTTCGTAACTGTATAAATGCAAACTAATCTACGAGCTGATGCCACTTGAGGCCTCTGATACAATGGTATATGGCTTTCCACTCAAAATGATGCAAACCCAATTCATTAACAGATGGCCTAACTACAGCCCTCTTTGCCACCCAATGAATAATGGAATGACCCAGAATGACAATCTCTTTTCCTGTAAGAGAAAAAAAAACAATTAAACTCAGCCAAGTAACATATCCAAGGTGGTGCAGCGGTTAGCGTTGCCACCTCACAGCAAGAGGTTCTCTGGTTCGATTCTCGGCTGGGGTACCTTCTGTATGGAGTCTGCATGCCCTGTGGTTGCGTGGGTTTCCTCCAGATGCTCCGGTTTCCTCCCACATCCCAAAGACATGCAGTAGGTGGATTGAACACTCTAAAATTGGCCCTAGGTGTGAGAGTGTGTGTGTGTGTGCCTTCTGTGGAAGGTTGGGCACCGGGCTGGCAACTCGACACTGTAAAAACTCCACTACCAATCATGAGCGGACAGATGATCTGCTGTGGTGACCCCTAACTGGGAAAAGACGAAAGAAGAAGAAGACAAAAAGGCATTTGAAGACCAGTGACCCACCCTCTTAATGACTTCAACTGATCTGCCTTCTCTCATTAAATCCAAAGCCCTTGCCATATGAAAGTAATGAATGGAATACCTCTCACCTGGAAAATCAATACAATGAAAGGCTCTCCTCATCACACATAAAAACTGATTACCCATTATCACCTAACCCCATAAGGACTGAAAAAACAAATCCTAAGGTCACTTCACATGAGACCACAGTAATCTCTTAGCCCAACCCACTGAACACAACTGGTCATTCTTGTCCTTTCTTAGAGCTATCTCCAAGCCCTTCCTCAATTGATTTGTTTTAGATCTACTCAACCAAATGTGTACTGATGCAGAAAATGCTGTCATATCCCACCAAACTAATGACTCTAACAATTCTGACAGTCTAAATGCTCCATAATACATCCATAAAGCCAATGTCATCCACAAAATACAATCCCCTGAATCACTATTCAACAAGGCTAAACCTCATAACAAAATCTTCAGCACCTGTCTTGTCAATGGCTATCATCTGTCCTTCTTCACAACAGCAACTCTACCCCATCCTTTCAACATCTGACTCATTGTCTAAGATTTGGTAAAATCAAGCAACCCTGCCACCCACGCAAATATACTGATTGCTGCCAAGTCCACCTTGACCAACTGAACTGACTAACCTTGCACTCAAGCCCAAGCCAAATATTGCAATAACAATTCTTCTGACCAAAATCCCTCCTCATTTGGGAATGTAAAACAAATTTATCAAAGTCATTTAATGCCCTACTATATGCCTTCATTGTAGAGGATGCTCAAGACTGCTGCACCAACCGTCTCAATACTTCATCCTAATCTGCCACACATTGTACTGCAAAATCATTGGTTTGCCAGCTACCTCCAGAGCTAACTCCTGGAACCTGGAAAACTGTAAGCAAGACAAACTGTCAACAATCCCATTCCTAATACCTACCAAATGCACACCTGTAAAAGAAATAAATAATCACCAAACTTTGCAAGACCAATTCTCATAACACTAACAAAAGCAAGTCAGACTTTGCTGTCTTAGAATGTAAAACCTGCACCACTGCAATATTTTCCGAATGAAAAAGAACTCCTTTTCCCTGCAACCACTCCTGCCACACCATGGACATCACTCAAACTACCATTAACTCCAGAAAGGCTGCATCCTTGTTCCATTCATCCTTCCAATCTGACAGCAGCCATCATGCTGCACACCATTCACCACTAAAAAATGCCCCCAGCCCAATACTCTCGTCTCATCTGTAAATAATTCCAATTCCCTTTGCTCAAACCAATATGTCTGCCAAAAGGAAACACCATTAAACTGCTCTAGAAAGGACAACCACAGTGCTAAGTCATCATGCACTAGCTTACCAATCCTCATCCAATGATGTTTACTGCTCCCCCTTTTAACAAAAAGGCCACAGACCTACAAAAAGTAGACCCAGGTGAATTGCCCCACATGCAAAATTCAGTAGCCCTAAAATCTCCATGGTATCCTTAATCTTCACTTTGCCCTTGGACCTCACCCACCCAATCTTTACCTTTAAATGTGTTATCTTCTTGACTGGTAAAAAAAACAATCCATGACCCACATCTACTAGCAATCCCAAGAAACACATTGCCTTGACATGTCCTTCTAACTTCAGTAACTCATACAGCCCCAAAAACTCTTGCATACCATCCAACTGTCCTTCAAACCCTTTGCCTACTATTAAAAAATCATCCAGATAATGCACTGCTTTTTTTATGCCCACCCGCTGCTGCCAAATCCAGTGGAGTGCAGTGCTAAACTTCTCAAAACTTGCATAGGCCAAAGAACACCCCATCGGCACCACCTTGGCAAAGTACGATCTGTTTCCAACCACCACACCTAATGATGGCCACTCTTTCTCCTGTACTGATAGTGATCAAACCACAGATTTAACATCCAGCTTCACCAACCACAGATCAAACCCCCCCCAAATGACCCACACCAGTTCATCCAAAGATGTATATCTCCCTTTAGCATCCTCTACCAAAATAAAATCATTAATGGAGTGCCGTTCAGGATAAGACAAATGGTGAATCAAATAAAGTTCACCGCGTGGCTTCTTAGGAATCAAACCTAATGGTGAGACCTTAAAACTGCTAAAGGGAGGGCTGTCTAATGGGCCCACTACCCTACCTGCTTGCCGTTCCTTCTCCACTAACCATTCCAAAATGTATGCCTTCCCCTGCATTGAGCGCAAATTCTTATAGACTGAACCATACCCTCCAATCCTCAATTTAATAGAACCCACTCCCCCAGAAAACCCTTCAATCAATTCCTCCAAAACTACCAAATCAGGAAATTGATTGAGCTTATGCCACAATACCTGCACCTTAATGGGAGAATGTGTCCCCTGGTCTTCCTCTCTGCCCCTGAGAAAACACTCCCCATACCCCCAAAAATTTAAAATCCCTGAAATGAAGAAAGCAACCCTTCCAAACCGGATGAAAGTGAATTTAGATTGACAAGGTTGCCTTCCAGTTGACCACACTGCACGTCTGGATGTATTCCCACACACTTTGAACAAGTGTGCAAAAACCTGAATGCCACCCATGAGAAATGCCCCACATTAAAAGCCCACCATACTCTTGCCCCTTCCCCACCTAACTTACCCCTAGGTTAATAGCCCCAGAGGTGTCCATGATGGTGGCTAACCAGATGTCAGGATGCCTAACATCCCAATGCAGTGACTGATCCACCCCTTTTCACTTACAAAACTGCTGATCATACCATAACCATTCATTTCCCACCTTCAAACATTGTGCCTCCTGGATCGTGAGAGCATAAGCCAAAATAGGCAGTGACAAATTTCTATTCTTTTCCAACGAAACCACCATATAGTGCACAAATACCCAACACCCAACTGTCCCATGTTCTAAACAAAGTTTACCTACTTTCCTCCTATCCAATGCCACCAAGGCTGCTAGGAGATCCATATTATTTGCTGTTTCTGCTTCAATTAAACATTGCATGCCCACTGCATCGAATAACTCAAAAACATCCATGTACTCCCCTTTCCAGATCTTTTTCTTGACAGACACCAGTATGTGTAGGGTCATGAAATCCCCCACTTTCCCTTGACCAAGGGCCTGTGTGACTAACCAGTCTTATGGTCGGAACCCAAAATCTGAACCCACCTCTTGCTATTGAGACTCCACCTCACCTATAAACAACCATAGACTCCTACAGCCAACCCTAATCTGCCTTCTCCATTGAATGTATCCCCATAGACCTACCCTCTACAACAAACCTCTTCTGATTGTCTACAACGTTAACCCTCACCCTGAGCTGCAGAAATGACTTGATGTCCTCACCCACTCCCAGGCTAGCGCCCACCTTCCCCAAGACTGATACATTCCCTCGACCTCTTGACAATTTATCATCACCTGTGACCACAATGCATACAGCATACAATGAGCAATAAATAAACTTTAGCTTAAAACATTGTTGTTAAAAACAACTATAAAAAAGAATATAAAAATTTACCATAAATATTTTAAAACTTTGATTTATTAAAATGCATTTGCTTGTCATATAGTTGCATGAAAAAAGTTTACAAATATATATATATATATATATATATATATATATATATATATAATATGTATGTGCATGTGTATATATATATATATATATATATATATATATATATATATATATATATATATATATAATTCCTTTTACCACTTCATATTCTTCAAGTTCTGATTTGAGGGATGAAAGCACTTCATTTTTAATTTTATTTATTTAAGTGAGGATAATTTACCTTGGAGAGCCTCATTTTATGCCTTATAATTGTTGGATTACCCCTATAACATCCTGGAACTTGAATATGACCTGACGAGTGAACCACCAATCACATTTGCGGCTGTGAAAGGTCACTACTTTTGTCTTCTTGATATATGTGCTAGACTCCTATAACACTACTCCACATCTGACCGTAACATTTTGTGCCTCTGCCAAACTGTACAATGCCCAGTTAGATGTGCATGAATGTCTCCACCCATGTGCTCCATTCTGTATCTACTGTACTTTACTATAAGTTATTATTGGAATGTGTCTTGCTACCTTCATCTTCCTACAGAGAAGGATCTGGTATTGGGCCTCACGCATTCATCCTGTTGTGTTGGTCCCTCCAGTCTCCATCTGGGCTTTATCTTTTAGCACAATAAAGATGACCATAAAAAGCATCTAATAAATGACTGCTACTTTGCACCCACATTCAGTGTGTATATACCTATAGACAGATAGAGAGAGAGAGAGTAATAGCTAGACAGATGCATATATATCGATAAAGAGATCTATAGATAGATATGCATATGTTGCATATATATCGGTATAGAGATCTACAGATAGATATAAGTTGCATATATATATATATATATATATATATATATATATATATATATATATATATATATATATATATATATATATATATAAACAGACTGAGGAATGAAGGTTTTTAAAATATTATAGACATTTATGAAGGCACTCTGGCATTATAAACTCACAGACAGTGCTGTCATGAGAGAGCTCCTAATATCAGACAGATGGAGATTTTTGTCATAGGTCATTGCATAAGCCATTTATTTAATGCTTTTTTTTACTGTAGCCACAACATTTTTTTTGCAGTAGTCTGAGCTATAAGAAATACACAAATGGAATAGCACTCAACCTGAAGGTTACTGCTTGCTACGTAACATTTGCATTTGCACCCGAAAAGTAAAATATGCTGACTTCTGGTGATGTTAGCAGCATGCAATCAGCTTTAATCTAATGCTTCACTTACCCTAGAATGAAATACATTAAAAAAGGTATTTTTTGTTGTATTTACAACCTGCGCAAGGTTGGCTAAAGTGATATATAATCTACTGGTGCTTTTTTTGAGAGAGCATATCTTACAGGACTTCACATAAAAAGTAAAAAGCTGTCTGAATCTCTAACTCTGCCATGTGGTGAGAGAACTAACATTAATAATGCCTTGGAGAATGTGATTACTTAACATATGTTACTGTTAAATTTGCAGAGTAGGCTGACATTGCAGAGCAGGGAATAGCTGCTGAGTGGGCACATTGAATCACACTACTTAAGTA
>NC_056727.1:1026934589-1027024589 GCF_019279795.1 Protopterus annectens | reverse complement strand
AAATAACTATGTTCTTGTATAATCCAATTCAGACAAAGAGGAATGAGGCAAGACTATTTGTTCTATCCATTTCTATTTTTCGTACTCAGAGCTGCTGTCTGTCTGCCTTACACACTTAGCCATTAATGGTTATAATATATGAGGAGACATAACATAAACCTTCTTTATATGCCAATGATCTGCTGGTGTACTTAAAGCTGAAAGAGAACTTCCTGATTCTGTTTCTGTTTGTTTTTCTGTCAGCTTGTAAAATAAATTCTAGTAAGATCGGAGTAACCAAGATTAATTATAGACCTTCATGCAAGTACCTCTTTCTACCCTTTCTCAAACAGGGAAAATACCATTGCTTACTTGGGTATCCATCTAGGCCCTTCCATACACATATCCCATTCAGCTACTTATATGGTAATAAAGGGAAGACATTAAATGATATTGCCATGCCTAGATGTTACATTGTACAGATATGACTCAAAAAGGCACTGCTGTAACTCCTTTAAACTTTACAGGCTCTCTAGTTGCTTTTTCCTGCCCAGATTTGGATGAAAATCAAATCTAAGTTGAGACATGCCATTTGGGCTGGTGAAAACCCTCATGTAAGGGGGTGTTACCTATCTCTTCCTTTTGGTTGCAAGAGTTTGGCTTCGGACAACTAGACTGAAAGATTTTTGTGACATAGTAAAGTACAATAAGGAAGCTATCTTGTGCAACATATTTATTTATTTATTTATTTATTTATTTATTATTTATTTTTTTTATTTATTTGTCATTAACCGGGTTAGTCCAACTGAGCCAGTGGCCCATTTAAAGGAGCTGGACAGAGCTCTGGATAGTTCTGGGAGGGGTATAATGTGATATTAGTGAGGACAGAGCAAGACAGGAAAGGGGTTTAAAGAGTAAAGTATGTGTCATTTGCATCTGGGAGTGAAGCAGGTGCTAGGGGAAGTCAAGCAACTGGAGTTGTTTTAGGGAATGGCAGTGATGAGATTTGTAGGGCTGGTTACTAGCAAATCTTGCAACACTATAGTATGATTGACAGAGTTTAGTGAAAATCATAGATTGTAGATGTGAAAAGAAGGGGAGGCATAAAGTATACATAGAAACAGGAAGGCTAGTTTCTGCCTAGATTCAGGGGCAAGGTATTTTTTTTTGTCTGTAGAGCAGGCCGAGTTTTTGATTAGTCTTTTTAATACAGTGCTGAATATGGGTATCAAATTGTAATTGGTCATTAATAATAACACCAAGAAGTGTGTCAGGTTGTATGATGGTATTGTTGAGAGAAGAAATGTTGAAGGCTGTTTTGAAGTTAGAGAGGGTTTTTGGAGAAAAAGAGTAGTAGCTTTGCTTTTTTGGGATTTAGAATGAGTTGGTTGTCAGTTCGCCATTTTTCTACAGATAAGAAGCTAGTAGAGAGGAGGTTAGAGAAACTGTGAGAACAAGTAATAAGGGTAGAGTTCACATATTGTATTAGGAACAATGCTATATAGGAAGTATGCAGTTGGTTTGTGAAAATATTAAAGAGTAGAAGGCCAAGAATCGAGCCTTGAGGCACCCCAGTTTGGACTGGTAAATAGGGGATGCAGGTAGCCTGCTGGCTTACTGACTGTTGTTTATTAGTGAGATAGTTAGTGAACCACTTAATAGTAGAGGGAGATAAGGTGAGTTGTGATAGCTTATCGAGAAGTTTGGAGTGTGATACGGTATCAAATGGTTTAGAAAGGTCAAGAAAGAGGCAATAAACCAGTAACGTTTTGTCAATGGCTTCGGCAATGGTTTGAGTAAAGGACAGTAGGGCAATAGATGTACTATGATGGTGTCTGACTCCATGTTGCACAGGTGTTAAGAGGTTACTATCTAGAAGGTACTTAATAAGCTATTTGTGAATGGATTTTTCAAGGAGTTTAGATAACAGAGAGAGGATAGCAATAGGTCTGTAGTTGGATGGTTCATGCTGTTTCCTCCCTTATGTAATGGAGTGATAAAGAATGCTTTCCATATATCTGGGACCATGGATTCTTGACGAGATCAATTGATCAAGATAGAGAAAAGGTAGGCTATTGAGTAAGTGGTTAGTTTAAGACAAGGGGGGGGGTATCAGAAGAGGAGCATCGTGGCTTTAGCTTAAGCAGAAGAGATCTGAGGTAAGATGTCGGGATGTGGTTGAATGTGAAAGAGGGAGTATTGGTGAAATATGGAGTGGGGGTGTGTGTTTATTGTTCTGACAATTGTGTGTGAGTTTGTGAATAGATTCAATGAAGTATGAATTTAGAAGAGTGGCAGTTTCAAGGGGAGGGGGATTGTTGGGGAAGGGTGAAGGTAGAAGGGTTGCATGGGTGTAGGATCTTATCAATAGAGTGCCAGAATTTTTCTGGGTTAGAGTTATGGGTGAGTTGGGCATTGGAGAATATTTTTTTCTTATCTGTATTGATGTGTTTTTAGCCAGATTATGTAGTTGTTTACAAGTTTGGAGAAGAGAAGGTGATTTAGTTTTATTCCATTGTTTCCAGGTGCTGTCTTGAGAGCCAGGGTGTGTGGGTTATTTTGATTCTTACTTTTCTGAGAGGTGCTAGGGAGTCAAGGATGGAGAGAAATGTATGATTGAAATGAAGGACTGCATCATTTAGAGGGGTGTGTTTCAGAATTAAACAGTGTATAGAGTTTAGCATATGAGCAGAGAGATTGCAACAATCTTTATAGAGATTGTACTCTGAACAGCATGCCTAAGAACTTGAATAAGAAAGTGGTAACTAAGGGGTTTTGATACAGGTTATAGTCAGTTGTTAGGAGACAGTCAAGAATGTAGCTACTATTGTTCTTTTTATTAAATCTAGTAGGTTTACTAAGTAGCTGATGAAAGCCATGTAGGTTGATGGTGAGAGATGGTCTGGTTGTTAATAGTTTAGCCAGTCGATGTTAACCTCTCCTAACAGAATGGTTTCATAGTTGATATTAAGTGATAGCAGTGAGATTATGGTTTTGAGGATGGGAATGTTATTACCTGATGGGAGATAGATAGCAGCTAAGGCAAATTTCTTTTGTGGGTTACAGTGACAGTTCAGGATAAGTAGTTTGGTGGGGTGGAAAATTGGATGGATTATGGGTAGGGGGGATTGATTGGGGTATTCAGCATACATAATGTTGACATCATCACGTTTCCTAACCATTCTGTCTTGCTGGTAGATATTGTAATGGGGGAAGGATTTCAGAGTTTGAGATGTGGAGTTTTAACCATGTTTAAGATAGGGTTAGGATGTGTGGGGAATATAGGGTAATCCAGGAGTGTAGTTCTGTGGTTTTATTTGGGAGGGTCTGCATGTTAACTGAGTATATATTAAGATGTTTTGGATTGGGGGGATGGAGACTGCTGAAACTGGTGGTTGTTGGGATGGTGGAAGAAGTTGTAGGAGAAGCAGGATCTGGATTGTAGTGGATATTCCCATCGCACCATTTTGTAGTTCAAAAGGGTATCAAAGTTTAGACCCTGCTCTTCAGTTGTAAGTACCATAGTTAAAGGAGCTCTTGAGGTGTTTCATATAATTTCAACATCAACTGGATAAAGGACCTCTTTCCTATTTGATATCCTAGTAATTGGGACTATGGTCAACTACAGTAAACAATTACATGATGGGCATCTGCTGATCTTGGATACATTTAATGCATGTTATAAACTTTGGTATCAAAAGAAGGAAATATACTTAAAACTGGTAAACAGACTGAGGACCAAAGAAGAATCAATACATGTAGATTTTGACAGGCCTATATGGATTATGTATTTCCTGGAGTCTATGGGCTTGACATATTGAAGCAAAGAAATAATTAGTTTTCTGTATAAGACACTCAGTGTTCCTTCTGAAAAAGTCTTAGGTAAATGCAGACTAGGTGAGAAGCTTCAGTTAAACACACATATAGATGAAGACTGGTGGGGGACAATTTAATTGACTCCTAGATACACAGCAAGGTCACACAAATTCAGATTTTCTGGGTTTGACTGTCAGGTCAAGTACTTTCATATACTGGCCAAACATTCTAGGATGTTTCCCAGCATTATGCCTAGCTGATGGTGTTGTATAACCAGAAACTTGGGAGACTATTAACATTGTTTTTGGGGATTGTCCCCTACTAGATGGATTTAAGAAGCTTTTGCAATTAATCTATATCTATTATGGCAAAAATAAGAGCATATCTCCAAGGTTAATTACTTTCTGGTGTATATAGCAGCATTCCTGTTTGGATCTATTTAACTTAGTCTTATTGATAGCTAAAATGCATTATAAAACAATGGGAGTCAACACTTTCTCTACATTTACTGAAATGGCTTCCGTGATTAGCACTCTTTTTAACTTGGAAATGGTATTGCTTGACAAATGACAATGAGCAAAAGCCGAGGACAAGTTGGCATCTTGGACAGAATTTACTACTGAGCTATATGAGGTTTTAAGAACTTATAGGTATGTTTAACTAATGCCCCTCAACTCGAATTCTTCTTTAATATTGTTTCTATAGCTATTGCCTATTGTTTACATTATGGTGCAGCGGTAGAGTTGTTGCCTCACAGCAAGAGGTTCTCCCGTTCGATTCTCGGCTGGAGCGCATTCTGTGTGGAGTCTGCATGTCCTCCCCGTGGTTGAGTGGAGTTTGAAAGACATGCATAGAATGGGCGTGCTTTCGTCAAAGGTTGGGCATCGAGCTGGCACCACAGCACCCATAAAAAATCTACTGCCAATCATTAGCGGACCGGAGTTCCGCTGTGATGACCCCTAACCGGGAAAAGCCGAAAGAAGAACAACAACATGGTTTCTAAAATGGTTTCCTTTTGTAACTGACTGATGTTGTAGAAGTATTCAATAAAACTGGTTTGATACAAAAAGAAAAAGAAAATATGCTGCCACTTAAAATGATGAAAAATGGAAGACTGTTTGATCTATTGTCAGAAAAACTATAAACATGTATTGGCATTTTATTGTTTTTCTGGCAATAAAGTCCAAGGTCTTTCTATCATGAGATTTGACAAGTCATACAAGGAGATGCTCCAGAGTCTCAGTAAAGAAGTCTATTTAGTGGCAAACCTTGTATGTGATCAGCTGCTGTACCTGATGCTGAATGACATACAGGGAACCCTTGGGACCAGTAAAAGGAGAGTAGCCAATGCACCTCTCTTGAGATATGACCACACAAGCAAAAATAAAGCCCTTCAGGTCACCTTCCATAGGTGAACTTCATCTTCCTGCAGAGCTACAGGACAGACAAACACTGTTGACACTGCAGTGGACACATTGGCTTGAGCAGACCCAGGTGGCCACCACCACTTTTCATCCTGCATCACAGCTGACCATGTAGAAAGATGGAACCAAATGTAAGACAGAAAAAATACTATACTAAATGTGACAACTTGATTTAAATTTTAATTGTTAAATATCCACATATTACACTTACTCTGATACCTTTGCTTTTCCTTAGGTAGGGCTCCCATTTTGTGGCAATCTTCTCTATTGCTGTAAAATATAAGATAAGCAGTAATCAGATCAATTTGTCCCTGTAAACAGAAGGTAAAGACAGCAGCAGTTTATATTCAGAATATGCAAACCAGAACCATATACACTGTGTACTGCAGACTATGGGCTAGCTACCCCTAACCTCAATGTTTCACTGAAGAAGCAGGTCAAGGTGACACCTCCACAGGTCATGGTATCTCTGCTGTTACTGCTCACCACAGCAAGTGATGCCAGTGGCACCACTCACTGCCTGACAAGCAAGGGCCTGGCATAGGTCTCATACATGAGGACATGATATAGTAGTTCTTACAATCTCTGTGCTGTAAATACAGACACATTTCAGTCCCTAAGCTACACCAAGTAGGAGTCTCACACCATGTCCTTCTGTTTTAAGAAATCTGTCTGGCCTGGTGTTTTTTTGTTCTGTTTTGTAGAAATTACATAGGTTGCACATTTCACATGTTTTTTACATTGATTAATTTGTTTCTTGAGTGATACTTAAATACATAGAATATTTCTGGGTCTTTGCCTTTTCTAATAAAACTCAAGACCTGCAAAACTACAAGCATTGTTAGTATCTCCCTGATAGTAATTTTCCCACCTTCTCTCCCATTCCTTGATCTGCTTTTTAAACTTGGTGATTTTAAGCTACCCACCTTTACTGTAAATTGAACTTCATAAGCTCCTCCCTTTCTACACTGCTCTTTATACCTTGAAATTTTATTTGCCTTTCCTTGTACTTATTTTAACAAAAAGTGCATTTGGCTTCTCAATGTCTGTTCTACTGACTTACTTGCTCTGAATTCATTATCTAGCTAGCTGTTATATAACGTAGTGTATTTTTATATTCTAGCAAATACTTTCCTGACTTTTTAAATCAAGAAGACGCTGGATTTTTCCATCTAGTGGCAGTGGGTGGTAGCCTGGTTTAATAAGGTTGGTGAAGCACACTAGAGATTCCTTCTTGTAGTTGTTTTATTGGCTGGAGGGCTTACTAATCAACTTACCTTGTTTTTAGTGCCCTCATAAATTCTGCACAATTGAGTGGCTCTTTGCTCATTTCTACAAAGCAAAGCACTTTTACTGAATAGTCATACTTTTGTAAGTGTATAAAGTAAACTGCTGTATCTGTTTCTTTCTTTCTTTATTTTATTTATTTATTTATTTATTTATTTATTTATTTATTTTTGTGGTACCATTTCACTCTGGACACTCTTCTACTGTGCTTTAACAGTAGTAGGACTGAGATTATTCATCTAGTAGCAGTAGTTGTTTAACTGTTCTATCTGATTTGGGAAGCACACACAAGGGTTCTAAGTATAGTTATTTTACTTACTTACTTTACTTAGGTTCATACTAGGCAATCTGCCCTAGGGCATTTATAAGCCTAGCCAGAGTGTGTGTGGCTTTCCCCACCCCTTAGGATGAGAATACTATACCCATTAGCTTGCTGTGCCTCTGTCCAGCAGTGATACAGAGATGATTCCCGGGGTAAACCAACGATCTCCCATCCACTCGTCAAGATTTCTCTTGAACAGAGTCAGTGAGGGGCTCTGCCTCACATGGACTGGGATTCTGTTCCATAGTGTAGGGAGTCTCTGGGTGATGAATCTGTCCCTCCAGCACATCCTATTTATATCCGTGTTGAGGTTTAAGTCTCTTGCTCTCGTGGCTCTGGTGGATTTGGATTTTTTGAGGTGGAGCATGTCCATTAATTCCGGGTTGGACATGGCCTTGTATGTCAGGCACAGATCACCTCTGAGCAGACGGTATGCGACTGAATAGAGCTGGAGTTTCTTCAGTCGGGCATCGTATGACATATGTTTGAGCCCCTTTATCCTTTTGGTGAGGAACTTTTGGGGTCTTTCCAACTGCTGCAGGTGTCGGGTAAGGTACATTCCGAATGGGGCATTGTACTCAATCATTGGTCTGATAAGTGAAGAGTACAGGGGTACAATGACCTCTCCTGATCTGGATGTGAATCCCTTCATGATCAGGTGGGCAATGTAGAAGGTCTTCCTAACCACTTTGGCAATGTGAGTGTCAAAACAGAGGTTACTGTCAACTTGGGTCCCAGGTCCCTGATAACTTCTTCCGTGTTTAATGGATTACCACCTATGTGGTAATTAGGGGTTACCTTGTTTTTCCCAAAGGGTATGACTATACATTTTTTGGCATTTAGCTTAAGGCCATGGCTCTGGCACCAGTTATCCATTTCTATGAGATCTCTCTGGAGGATGCCTGTGTCTGATGGAGTGTCAATTATGGTGCCCAGTTTGCAGTCATCTGCAAATTTTGTCAGCCACAATCCCCCTATGTTTGCCTGCACTTCAGAAAAATAAATGCCGAACAAGAGGGGGCCCAGGACTGAGCCCTGTGGGACACCGCTCGTGACCGGCTTAGAGTCTGACATGGCACCAGCAACTCTAACCCTGTGTGTTCTGTCCTTGAGCCAGTTTGCAACCCATCTTGTGACATATGGGTTTACATCTAAGCTGGTGAGCTTTTCTATGATGCCCGAGTGGGGTATTGTGTTGAACGCTTTTGCTAGGTCAAGGTAGGCTGTGTGAACTGCCTTACCCTCATCAATGGCCTTAGTGACTGTTTCGAAAAAGTCGACCAAGTTCAAGAGGCAGGATCTGCCCTTTATTGGCCAGAGGGTCAGTTTCCTGTATTTCCAGTGGTGGTATAAATTCAGCACATTTGCATGGAGCTGTGCCAGTGCCTTGTACAGACACAGACATCTAAAAATATTGCTTATTTTTATTATACTTTGAAAGTTTCCTGTGCTAGTAACCTTATGATAGCACCCAGGATTGTTACTGTTCAGAGAGCATCTGATTTGGCACTGGGCAGCATCACTGGTTAGGTTAGCTGTAGCTTACACTAAGTAAGCATCCTTCCCTCATCCAGTTAAAAACAACCTCCACTCCTATCCTTTCATGTACACATTAGGATCTGTAACCATGGATGGGCACTTTACTGCTATCTCTGCATCCAGCTTGGTGGACATGTTTATCTTGAGGCAGTGTAACAATTGCTTTATGCACCCTGACAACTACTTAATTCTTGAACAGACAAATACAGTATGTGAGGGATGTAGTTACAGATTGACACTGGATGCTAGACTCTCACATACAGACACAAAAAGCAACAAACAGGTTGTCAGTGACTCACTCACATCACTCACCATACCCGCAAAGGACAATGTGCATAGACACACATATGCAGAGGTGCTCACATAAACTCTACATGTATACAAACAAGACAATTCCCATCAAAACGTATAAAGCCACATCTCATTGTGCTTTAACCACCAAGCCCATAAGGTGAAACACTCCACAATCCAATATTCTAGGAGACTCCATTGTGAGATGCATTGATGTCCTCTTACCAGGCTGGCTAAGAGGAAGTTTATAGTTAGTTGCCTGTCAGGGGCCAGGATTAGCCAGATCACACAAGCACTCAGGTAACTTACTCCTAAGTACTAGTATGACTCAGACATAGTCCATGTGGGTGGGAAAGACCGGAGATGGTATCTCCTTGGACTATATGAGGAGAAACATTATTGAGCTCTTGGAATATGTGTCACAGGCAGGCATGAGCCTAGCATTGAGCAGTATTCTACCATCTCCAAGGATGATGCCACAACACCAGCAGAAAATGAACAACTTTAACAATTGGCTTGGCTACTGGCATCATTCCAAAGGGGTCCAATACTTGTCAGCCTGGGAGGAGATGTTTGACAGGCCGCACTGCTTTGCCAGAGATGGTCTTCACCTATCACCTCTAGGCTTTTGGATATTGACCAAAACATTACCCACCCCATATAGTGCCTCGTTTAGACATTGCCAAACAAAGAAACCTTCCAACATAACAAAATCTACTCAGGACAAGCTAAAGATGTTACTCCTCAAAGCTGGTAGCCTCAACAAGAAACTGCACTCCCTGAAAGCTCTTCTTACCCTGGGAAATGCTGACATCTGTTGAGTTACTGAAACATGGTTCAAAGCCACAGAAATCTCCTTGGTAGTGCATGGATATAATGCCTTTTATACATTCTGACTACCCACTGAACATAAACAAGCAAAAGGCAGAGGTGTATCTATCTATATAAAGGATAAGCACACCTCAACACTGGTCAAGCAATATGACATGCTTAAGCCTCTCGATGTCCAGCTAACCATGGGAAATATCCATTACCATATACTTGTTAGCTACAGGTCCCCCACATTGAACCAGAAAACCCGTACTTCATACCTACAGTTACTGGGATCATTCACCATCCAGCTCAATGCCATACTCATGGGGGATTTTAATTACCTCTCCATTAATTGTGAAGCATACATGGCTACTAACATGCAGACCCAAAGATTTCTTGACTTTCTAAATTCAAATGCCCTGGAGCAACTAATCTGAACTCCCACTAGGGAAACAAATATCCTTGATCAGGTACTCTCAGATATCGGAGAGTACTGCACCACCCACCCCCATGTGATGTCCTCACTGGTATGATCAGATCAAAAAGTGATCTCCCATGAAATAAATGTAAAACTAGTCTCCCCACCTAACCCCAAAATCATTAAGAACATATCTAAGGTAGATTACCCCCTATTAAGGGATGGCATAGCCAGTTCCCAAACTCCCACAAATACAGGAAACACAAAAACCTATGCAGAGGCATAGACAAAAGCTGTACATGACTATAAAAACACCTACATAGAAACAGCAGTACCAGAGCAAAATAAACCCAGGTCAGACTGCAAATGCAAGCCACCCTGCTAGACTCCTGGTATTAATACTATCTATACTTCCCCCACTGGCTAAAATACTGGAAAAATGTATCCATATCCAGGTCCTAACACATCTCCTCTCCAACAATCTTCTTCCTGAACCTCAACACGGGTTCCACCCCAACCACAGCACTACCACTGCACTAATCCATTTTAGTAACCTAGTAAATATGCAAAGCAACAACAGCCAACTAATGTCTGCAGTTTTCCTTGACTTATCAAAGGCATTTTATACAGTCTCCCATACAAAACTAATAACATCACTCTCAGAATTAAAATTAACTACCCCCACTCTGTTATGGTTTCAAGACTATCTCTCCCAAAGCCAACAAGCTGTTCAGTGGAAAAACTCCCATGCCCCCTGCTTCCTGTAAAACTAGGAGTACCCCAAGGAGCAATCCTTGGACCCCTATTTTTCACTATATTTACAAATAATTTTCACAAAGCTGCCCCTCTCGCAAAACTGGTTCAATACGCTGATGAAACTACCTTAATCTGCTCTTCCCCACCCTCCAAAAACTTCAAATCAAGATCCAAGAAGCCTTTGCATCCATCAAAACCTGGCTAATAGACTCCAAGCTAATACGAAATCCTTAAAAGACCAAGTTATGCTCTTTCATACTTCTAAAGCAGCAGCACCTACTCCCCCATTCTCTATTTCTGCATCAGATAATACCCCACTCTCTCCCCATCACACAAGCCAAATTACTAGGGGACATTATTGACAATAAGATGAAATCTGATAAACACATAGCTCATGCAATAACCAAAATCAACAAAATACTAGGTACGCTTTACATATGTAAAAACTTCTTAACCAGCAACAGTAAAGTTACCCTAGCTCATACCCATCTTCTCTCTACCTTACTGTATACTTCTCTTGCCCTAATTAATATAAACAAGAGTGATTTAAACAGGCTATCAATATGCTACAACAAAATAGCAAAATTCGCCAAAAACTCTGCCTACCACACCCACCACTGTTAGGCCCTAAAACAGCTTTCCTGGCTGGAACTCCCTAACACCTTAGCTCTAAACCAACTTCTTCTAGCTCACCTAATACTGTACCAACCTGACAAAACTCCAGCCTTACAAGACCTGATCACCCTCTCCTCCAATAACCAAGAACTTAGATCCACTAACAAGGCACTAATCCAGTCTCCAAAAGCCATTACTGCTCTGGTGACTCCCTCTATTCTAGCAACATTCCTAAGACTTGGAACTCTCAACCACTACAAATCAGGTTAAAACCTAACAAAAGCATCTTCAAAAAACAGCTTATTTCCTACCCAAACAATTCCTGGACATGCAACTACCTAGCACCTGGCTATCCCCTACCCACTATCCAACCTCCTCTTTAAAACTCCCACAGATGCACTATATATTATCACATGTTACATACAAACTCATTGCTTCCTAGCCCCCACGGTTCCATCTATACCCACTAACTTAAAATGTCAATGCACCTCATATGAACTTGTCTATATTCTGCTCCTTTTGTACTTTTTTCCTTCCTTGTCTTATCTTCAGTACATCTTCAAGATTATCTCTTCTAAACATACTGTATGAACAACCATCATATGTTACTACCAGCTATACATTTAATTGTATGTCTAAACCACTATGCTTATGTAAATATCTTATGCAATCACATGTTATTATCTATTATATTTTTATAAGTGAATGTATAAACCACAATGCTCATGTAAATGTCTTATATAAAGTATGTTAGCAATTTTTCTGGAGCTTTTCTCCCGGACCTCCACTGAAAACAGACAGCTCTGTCCAGTCAGACCTCCCCAGTAAACAAATGTTAAATAAATAAATAGGTCGCACAACAAAAGAAAGAAAATCCTTTCGAGAAGTAACAGGGACTGTGCACAACACAGGAAAAAATCCCTCATTAGTTGAACAAGTGAATCAGAGAACTAGTCAAGTCTCTTAAAGCAAACTGTGAAATAAAAATAGTCTCCAAAGCTAAGGATAACCATAAGCCATTTTTCAGTTATGCCCAGATTCTTAAGGGCAACACCCAGCAATGTGCATAATTAGTTGTAGATGTCATCACTTATTCTCAGCTAGAAGATATACCAAATCTGTTGGCCCACAAATTCAGCTCAGTTTTCACCTCCTCATCACTCCAGCTCTCCCCCAAGAAATACCCCCACTCCTCCACTACCAATTATCATCAAAGAACAGGTTGCCACCGCTCTCTCTAAAGCTAAAATATGGCTTCAGTGGAGCCTGACAATATACCAGGTTGCCTCTTAAACAGCTTAAATCAGGATGTATCAGGCCGATTAGGATCTTTATTAAACCACAGCCTCTGGACAGGCTTTTTCCCAACAGAGATGAGGACTGCAACAGTCATCCTTCTGCATAAAGGGGGAGCATCTACTGACCTGGGAGGTTGCAGACCCATAAGTTTGACTAGGCTTATATGTGAGGCCACAGAAACAGTAATCATGAATCTGATAAATAATGATACAGGAAATCTCTAAACACTGGACCCAACTGAATTAGGCTTTGTCAAGGGCAGGTCATGCCTAATGAATCTGGCAGATTTCTTTGAGAAAGTCACTAAGATCATGGATGATGGTAAAAGAGTACATACCATCTACATCAACCAGGCCAATGCATTTGACACAATTCCCTACTCAGGTATTGTAAATAACTCACAAATCTTGGCATAAATCTTTATGATAACCAATTTGCTCATGGACAGGACACATGAGGTTAATACGGGTGAATCCAGACCCAGCAAGAGACCACTTACTAATGGTGGTCACAGGGCTCAGTGCTTGGACTGTTCCTGATTGGCATATACTTCTCTGACATCAAGGCTAATGTGGAAGTCATCTGGAATGAATGACAAAGTTTGCTGATGACTACAAGCTGGGGGAAATCACTGAATCCCTCAGTGATGTATATATCCTTCAGGAGAGTCTAGATCAGACAAATGATTGGTGCCAGAACTATGGCTTAAAACTAAATGTGAAAAAAAAAGCATCATCATACCCTTTATGGAAGTCAAAAAAACCCTGCAAATTACAACATCAATAGCACCTGCCTAAGAGTAGACTTAGAGGTGAGAGATATAGGCACACAGATAGACATTAGCCTGAACTTTGACGTCATGTGTCTCCAGTGGTGAGGAAGTCCTTTTATGTGGCACAACGTATAACTTAAGGTATGGCATCTAGATCCAAATAAATTATAGTCCCACTGTACTCAGCCCTCATTAGACCAATAACAGAGTACAATGCGCTATTTGGCATGTACTTGACTAGGCACTTACAACAGCTGGAGTGACCTCAGAGGTTCCTCATAAAGAAAATACAGGGTGTAAACAACATGCTCTATGTGGACCAACTGAAAGCCCTATCATCTCCTACTGACTATTAACAGTTAACCTATGCCTGCCCTACATGGCACGCACAAATCCAGCCCTGATGGAGCTGCTACACATCTGCAATTTAAACAGCATGAAGGTCACCTGATCTAGGGATCTAAACATAGTCAGTAACTTAAACAAAACATGCTGGAGAGACAGATATGTGTCTCAGAGATTGCCCCTTCTTTGGACAGACTTCCTATTCACATTAAGCAGAGCCCTTTCCTGGCACATTTCAAATGCATTTTGGATGAATTGATAGGGAATTGCAAATTCACACCTGGAGTAGTGTTTATGTCACTTATGGACAGGGGCAATCTGTAAGATACTCAATGCATAGATGCATATTCATGCCATTTTCTTGTCCCTATATTGGGTTAATTTGTTATGATCTTAGCAGTGTCTGTGTATGTGCATACCGTGCATACAACCACCTAGATCAGGCAATGGCAGGGATGAGCATGCTAATTTTGGCTCATTGTGTTATGAGAGCATCTTGGAGATGATTGCATTATTGCCCATTTTAACATTATAAAAAATGTAGTCACCATAATGTAAGAGAATAGATTGCTATGAATAACTTACAAATAAGAATTCAGTAGATAACAGTTTGCTCTAGCCTATAGGTATATTGGAAGCACACAAGCCAACTCGTAATGGACATCATGAATGCAGGGTTCACAGAAAAATGCATGGAAGCAAACACAACATATACACTGAACAAAGGAGTGTGAGATGTAACAAAGCACAAGGGTGGGATGGGTTACTTACCTGTTGTGGGGAGTTGGGGGAGGGCTCACCATGAAAGAGAACAGAGCAAAGGGCAGAATAGGATAATGTCCTGCCTTGGAAGAGGGGGCTATAAAGTAGCATATGCACACTGACTGCAAAATATGCTAAAGGGGAAATGAGACCTCAACTTACAAAGGTCACATCATGTCCTCTGTATAGTTCTGCAGTAAAATGAAGAGTTGTACTATT
The DNA here is from genome assembly GCF_019279795.1 of Protopterus annectens. Taxonomy (NCBI): domain Eukaryota; kingdom Metazoa; phylum Chordata; order Ceratodontiformes; family Protopteridae; genus Protopterus; species Protopterus annectens. Next base: position 1,027,009,932 of record NC_056727.1, on the reverse strand, counting down.
GCTACTGATGTTGTCAGTACAACAATGCATGTGAATGGTGACAACACATTTCCAGGTAGATATGTAGAACAATAGGTGGGGACTGGAAATGACATACAGTATAAAAAAAACGGAAAGTCATAGTTTGAATGTGATTTTATTTACTGTATCACAAGGCAGAATTTGGTCTAGGATAAGCAGAAATGAAACTACTTCCATCAGCTTTTTTTATTTGTTTATGTATACATATGCATAGTGATTATTTATTTAGAAAAAGACCTGTACTGATTGGCTAGACAGAGGGACCGACCTAGGAAAGATGTGTAGCAGGTAAAGGTGATAAAGGATAATGAGGGAAACATACTCACAAGCGAGGAGAGTGTGTTGAGCAGATGGAAAGAGTACTTTGAGGGGTTGATGAATGAAGAGAATGAGAGGGAGAGAAGGTGGGATGATGTAGGGATAGTGGATCATGAAGTACAATGGATTATCAAGGAGGAAGTAAGGATAGCTATGAAGAGAATGAAGAATGGAAAGGCTGTTGGCCCAGATGATATACCTGTGGAAGCATGGAGGTGTTTAGGTGAAATGGCAGTGGAATTTTTAACCAGATTGTTTAACGAAATCTTGGAAAGTAAGAGGATGCCTGAGGAATGGAGAAAAAGTGTTTTGGTACCGATTTTTAAGAATAAGGGTGATGTGCAGAGCTGTAGTAACTACAGAGGGATTAAATTGATCAGTCACAGCATGAAGTTGTGGGAAAGAATAGTGGAAGCAAGGTTAAGAAGGGACATGATGATTAGTGATCAGCAGTATGGTTTCATGCCAGGAAAGAGCACTACAGAATCGATCTTTGCTCTGAGAGTGTTGATGGAAAAGTACAGAGAATGTCAGAAGGAGTTGCATTGTGTTTTTGTAGACTTAGAGAAAGCATATGACAGGGTGCCTAGAGAGGAGTTGTGGTATTGTATGAGGAAGTCAGGAGTGTCAGAAAAGTATGTAAGAGTGGTACAAGATATGTACGAGGGTAGTGTGACAGCGGTGAGGTCTGCGGTGTGAGTGACGGATGCATTTAAGGTGGAGGTGGGGTTACATCAAGGATCAGTTCTGAGCCCTTTCTTATTTGCAATGGTGATGGACAGGTTGACAGACGAGATCAGACAGGAGTCCCCGTGGACTATGATGTTTGCAGATGACATTGTGATCTGTAGTGAGAGTAGGGAACAGGTGGAGGAGACCCTGGAGAGATGGAGATATGCTCTTGAGAGAAGAGGAATGAAGGTCAGCAGGAATAAGACAGAATATATGTGTTTGAATGAGAGGGAGGATAGAGGAATGGTGAGGATGCAAGGAGTAGAGGTGGCGAAGGTGGATGAGTTTAAATACTTGGGGTCAATAGTTCAGAGTAACGGTGAGTGTGGAAGAGAGGTGAAGAAGAGAGTACAGGCAGGATGGAGTGGGTGGAGAAGAGTGTCAGGAGTGATTTGTGACAGACGAGTACCTGTAAGAGTGAAAGGGAAGGTCCATGAGAGGGTAGTGAGACCAGTTATGTTATATGGGTTGGAGACAGTGGCATTGACAAAAAGGCAGGAGTTTGAGCTGGATGTGGCAGAATTAAAGATGTTAAGATTTGCACTGGGTGTGACGAGGGTGGACAGGATTAGGAATAAGTATATTAGAGGGTCAGCCCAGGCTGGAAGGTTTGGAGACAAAGCCAGAGAGGCATGGTTACGTTGGTTAGGACATGTGCTGAGGAGGGATGCTGAGTATATTGGGAAAAAGATGCTAAGGATGAAGCTACCAGGTAACATGAAAAGTGGAAGGCCTAAGATAAGGTTTATGGATGTGGTGAGAGAGGACATGCAGGTGGTTGGTGTGACAGAGCAAGATGCAGAGGACAGGAAGAAATGGAAACAGGTGATCTGCTGTGGTGACCCCTAACGGGAACAGCCAAAAGAAGATGATGTTGATGCAAAGTGATTATTTAATGTGGTTAATTCATTCATTATCTTATAGTCAGATGTTAATAATGAAGCAACTATGTAGTGATTTTCAACATTTTGAAAAGAAACAGAAATATATGTTATATATGTAACATGACAGAGGATATAGTGTGCAACAGTTGTTGAATTTGGTTAAAATATTAAGTTCAGTAATGGAAGAAGAATAGAAAACTGTTAGATTAGTAGTGCTAGAGTGGTGAGAAATGAATAATTGAATTGCTGTCCATACATGCGTTTGCATACACTTATCATATGTACTAAATGGTAAGCATTATTAGGAAGCATGGGAGCCTATTTTTAACTGATGAGATGTTGAGTTCGCTTCTTCCACCAAAATCATATATGCATTTAGAAGATGTTTTGGTATAGAAGATAAATTAGTACACAGCAATTTTAAATATACTGATAGGAATATATGATATAGAGTAGAAACTCCATTTATGGTACTTGTGGAGTATGTACAGTTACACAGGTGGAAAATGCTGATATTATAAATCAGTATTTAATATGTCATTCTGAGGGGGTATTTTATGACATTTTCAATGTTTACAATATATATATATATATATATATATATATATATATATATATATATATATATATAAAGGTATATATATATATATATATATATATACACACACACACACACACACACACACACACACACACACACACACACACACACACATGAGTTGTCTAAAAGTTGTCAAATATCAATTTGCTGAACCCAGAAAACTGCAAACTCAGCTAAACAAAAACAGGCTAACTGAACATGCCGGCAGTTGCACTGTGCAAGACCATGGTTCAGTGTGGATATGCCCTCTCCCCACTGTGATATGATCTCTGAGTTGGTATATATGATTACAGAGGGGGGGGGGGGGTACAGAGGATCTTGTCCCCTGCAAAAAATCATATGATTTGTTTTGATTTGTTTTGTTAGAAGCTTTTCAATCAACTGCTAATAAATAATCTGTGCTTGATCAGTTGCCATTCAGTGAATGAATGTTTTGACCAACAGTCGGATTTTCATATATATATATATATATATATATATATATATATATATATATATATATATATATATAATATGTGTGTGTGTCTGTGTATACACACACACACACACATATATGTATATATATATATATTATATATATATATATATATATATATATATATATATATATATATATATATATATATATATACATATATATATATATATATATATATATATATATATATATATATATCGAGAGAGAGAGAGGAAAAACACAATATATAGTGAAAAGATTACTGAAATATGTAGGAGCTATCAGAAATAAATGACTTGTAAATCCTATAGGTAAGTTTTTTTTTAAATGAACACATGCTGTCGGACTTAAAGTTTTTTAATGTTATTGTGACATCTACTCTAGCAGAGAATTACTTTAAAATAATGGTTACACTATAATGAAACTTATTTGGTTTTAAGATACCAGACATCCTGTATACATTGTTTGAATACAGAAATGAACTGCTAAGTTTTTTATTAGGCAGACTATGAGCATTGATGTACTTTTCTTTAAATGTAGAATTTAGAAATTATTACTTATTTATTCAATTATTCATAAAAAGCAGGTGGTGAATACTCTTGTTGTATTTGTCTCCTTGAAGGATGGAAGCCAATGTATGACAGACTTTTAATTACGTAAATAAAAGTTAAGTTTTGTATATGCAAAAGTGTTGTTCAGTATATGCCAGTTGTGTGTTGCTTATGATTTTTCAGTTCACCTGCTCAGAAGTTATTACCACTTCAGGGCTATGCAGTTCATTTGGACATTGTGGTTTCTTCTGACTAGCTTTGATGACTACTGCTCTCACACTGGTTAATTGTCATAAACTATGCCACGTTAGTGTATCTCCAGTCTTATCCCACCTCGTAATCCTCATAGTCAAGTCACAGGTGTACCATTTGTAGCCCTCATTTTGAATCAGTATCTCCCTGGCATTCTGTGTATTTTATATAAATATCTCTCTCTCTCTCTCTCTCTATATATATATATATATATATATATATATATATATATATATATATATATATGCATGTCGGAGTTTGCTATAACCTCTTTTCTTAACATACCTTCACCATTCTACATCCCCCTACCCTTCTTAAAAAAGTCTACATGTCCTACAAAATAATTTACCTTTCTCCTCCCATCCCCACACCACTCTTTCCTCATTATTCGGTTAGATTCAATAAAGCGTACATGGTCCATTTCCACTGTTTTGGATTCAGTAAGCAGTTCTACACAGTGTGTAGAGCTGGGCATAGCCATGCAAACAAGGTAAACACAATGCAATGCAAATTATAGCATAAGCAGCTGAACAGTATGCTAATCAACCAATTCAGCAAGCAAGAAATCAACTGTGTGGACTCAGTGCTGGTTTTCCCTGCAGAACACAAAACTTATTGAAAAACAGACATGAGAAGGAGTCTACACAGAAACAATGTTAGGGGCTGCTGTTACTTTAATTCAGGAGTATGTGCAACAGGCTGAAGTCTATGCTGCTTCTGCTGCAAATAGACCAAGGCTAAGAAGGAGAATAGTTTTCAGACCCCAGTTAACTTATCACAATCTACATGATATGGAAATTGTAGCGCACTACAGGGTGGATAGAGAAACACTACAGGAACTCTGCAACCTCTGTCATCCTCAACTCACAGACAGTGCAAACCGAGGGGAACCCATCCAAGTGGAGACAAAGGTATGTGTAGCATTTAGAATTTTAGCTACAGCTACCTTTCAGACACCAACAGGGGACATGCCGGGGGTGTCACAGGCATCAGCATCCGGGATCATCCATTAATTCTTGAATGCTATGCTCCAACATACAAGTGACCACATATATTTTCCCCGTACTCCTGAGGATAGGGCCAGAAATATGGAGGAGTTCTACCCTGTAGCACACTACCCTGAAGCACTGGGTGCCATACATTGCACACATGTAGAAATTAGGGCACCACCTGGGGAACAGGGACGACTCTACATTAATAGAAAGGGATTCTACTCTATTAACTACCAAGTCGTGTGTAATGCCAAGGAAATCATCTTGAATGTGTGTGCTAGCAACTCAGGCAGTTACCACAACTCACATATTTGGCACACCTCCAAATGTATCAGATGTTCACTGGGGGGGTATCCCACATGGTCATTTACTGGGAGACGCAGGTTATGCACTACAACTGTGGCTGATGACACCAGAAATGCACACACCTACTGAAGAATGCCATAATGAGACACGCTGAAAGCAAAAATATCATAGTGCATGTGTTCTGGCTGCTGAAATCACAGTTCTGGTGCATAGATACATTTCGGGGAGCCCTTCAGTAAGATCCATGAACATGTATTGAAATATTCAAAGTATGTGCCATGGTACACAACATCATCCTGAGAAAACTGCTTCAGCAGGATCAACAAGGGGAAGAAGCACACATCCCACTACCTGTGGCAAGGACATCACAGCCACACACTGGTTAGGAGTCAGAGGGGGAAGCTGTTATGGGTGAAGGCAGACAGACATGCTCAATATGCCCCCACATTGGCTAACAAACAACACATAGTACACTCAATCACTCACCACCTAAGGACCTAAAGCCTTCCTCCTACACACATACATATAGTAATATTGATGCCAGGCAACTCTCACAACCTTTACCTCCCCATACATTGGCTGTGTACTGCTTGCATCAGATAGAGTCAGCCCTGAACTAAAACTGTTGCAACTGCTGCACTTACAAAGTAGGTGTTGAGCCTGGAGTGTATTGTGTAATAATATGAAATACTAGCATATCTTTGCATCGTGTTATTTGTTAGTGTAAGCAAGTAATAGGTGGGAGATTTGTACAGAAATGACCTTAACATGTGACAGCAGAGAATTATCTGACTTATGTGTGTTCACTATTAAGTAGTAGGCCTCAGCCATCAAAGTTTCATACAGTCATACCTCTTAAAACTAGTGATGGTCGCTGCATTCCCTCAGTTGAGCACCATATGCTTGTACTGGAAAATCATTAAAGAAAGAAGTTAGAAAGTAATGAAACACATTGCAGTTTCAGACTTCACAACTTTCACAAGACCATTAACAATTAAGATGGAAATATTTTGATGCTATTAACTGCCTAACTCTCTAAGACAAATGTAATTCAAAGGTACAATTACTAATTCAACATCACAAATGCAGATATACTAAGCACTAAGTCAGCTATGCACCCTGAGCATCAGAAACAAAGCTTATGTATCCCTGAATCCAAAATATTGAAAACAAGGATATGGCACAGTTATCATCACTTGCACGGGGTGTTGTGGTGATGGTGGGGGGGGGGGGCAGGAAGGCTAGTCTGACAGGAAAGGTTGGTGAGTGTGTGTGAGTAAGAAAGTGAATCAGGGAGACATTTGGATTAAGCAATAAATGACCAGTGAGACCAAATGAGGTTTAAGCTTTACAGCTGAACCATGTAACTTCTGTGTCTGTGTCTGTATGGGTCCTTCAGGTGAAATAGGTGTGAAAGTGTCTGCATGAACACAACCAAATTCTTTGTTAGCTCTTTGTCTTGGTATGTCAGACAGGTGTGAGCTGTGCATGGTAGAAATGGCAGCTCATCATACCTGACAACAAGAACTGGCTCTGCCAGGAGATGCACTGGCACATCCATGCCCACAGTCAGATGCACTGCTGCTACCAGAACATGACTGATGTCTGCTGGATTAGGTCCAGGAACCCAACTCCATAGTGTGCCATGTCTAGGTGTGGATACCTCAACCACTGACAGAGCAGTGGAAGTACTGCCACTATTGAACCATGATTGGACATGGCCATGTTTAACTGCAGATGACGTGGCTGACCTACACCCATGAGGATGTGGTCCCCCTCCCAGAAGACATTCCATCACAGACACTGCCCTTTACAATGTGTCATTTATCCAAGCCATTGAATCAGCAACATGATATAGGCAGTCATGCATGTCAACCTGTGCCACATCTACAATCTTAAGCATTTCTCTTGAGGACCTATGAGAACATGAGAAATGCCCTGACAAACATGCTCATGTCATCAGTATGCTTCTAACTAATGCATACAGATAAAGTATAAAGCCTTTGCTAATCAATATATATATATATATATATATATATATATATATATATATATATATATATATATATATATATACACACACACAATCACACACACACACACACACACACACACACACATATATATATATATATAAAGAAATTATTAAACAGTTTTTTTATTAATTACATTTCAGCATATAGAGTATATAGCTGACAAAATGCAAGCATACCTTCACAAGTTCAGTAATCCTCTGTGCAGATATATCTCAAAGTAATATCCTCTTTTCTGTGTTCTTCACATAAACAAGTCTCTGTACCTTCTGTTTCCCTTGCTTCACAGATGGCTTTTTAGGGTGTAGATTCAGGGCTGTCAGTACAGTGAACATGCAAATTAGGTGTAAACTAATTAGAACTGCTGAACTCCAAATACTTGGCATGATGTTGCTGATGTAAACACAGTGCATGCACTCCCTAAGTGTTTGTTTTTAATGGGTTGTAACTGTGAATGATTACTGGTAGGGAGGAGGAAAACACAATAGCAATACAGACTGTCCTATGTCCACTGGGTGTGCCAGGTTAGAATTACAAAGTGTTAGATGTAATTTTGTCAAGGTTGGAAATATAAGTAAGCATCACGTAGTTCTTAGCTTCTGTTCATTAACATCCAACCTCCCCTTCATTCAAAGGTTCATAGTTTCATAGGTGTTAACGAGGCTAATGGCCACAAGGGCCTTTTTAAGCCTAGCCACGCATCTGAAATCTCTGACAAGTTCTGATACCCTTGATAAGTGCAAGCATGGGCCTGAGAGATGAATCATTTACAGGTTACTTGAGTCCATTAGAGACATATGTTCGAAACCAGGGATACATTTCAGGTTTCCCATCCAATTATCCAAGTTGCACTTGAAATGGTTAGGCAGGAACTCTGCTTCACATAGATGGGGAGCTTGTTCCATAGACGGGGTAGCCTCTGGGATGCATACCTATCTCTCCAGGAGGTCCTTTTTATTTCACAGGTAAGGTTTAAGTCTTTAGAATGGATAATTCTGGTGTTGTTTGTTTTTTGGAGATGCAGTAGGTCCATCAGAGTGTACTCTGAGAATGCCCTGTATGCCAGGCATAGATCTCTCCTCAAAAGATGGTAGGAGACAGAATACAGGGTGTGAGGCTTGAGGCAGTCTGCATAGGACATTTTACTTACACACTGTATTCTTTTAGTGAAGAACTTCTGTGGATGTTCCAATTCTTGGATATGACTGGTTAGGAACATACCAAAGAGGCAATTGTACTTAATGATAGGTCTCATGAATGCCAAATACAGTGGAACAATGGCTTCCTTGTACTTAGATGCCATACCTTTGTTTATAAGTTGTGCAACATAGAATGATTTCCTCACCACTGTAGACACATGATAATCAAAGGCTAGATTACTATCTATCTGTGTCCCTAAGTCTCTGACTACTGGTTCAACTCTAAGGGGTGTGTTGTCAATATGATAGTTACCAGGGATGGATGACTCTCCAAAGGATACTATTATGCATTTCTTGGCATTTAGTTTTAGTCCATGGTTTTGACATCAGTTGTTTGTGTCAAGCCCTGCTGGAGAACACTTGTGCCAGTGTGAGATTCAATTACAGCTCCTAATTTATAACCATCTGCAAATTTACTCAGCCAGAGACCACTGACATTGGCATAAATGCCAAAAAGGAGCAGTCCAAGGACTGATCCCTGAGGGACAGCACTTGTGACTGGCCTCTTTGTAGAGGTGGAATACCCATTTCTAACTTCCTGGGTCTTGTCTGTAAGCCAGTTGTTTATCCACCGGGTGACATACTGGTTTGCACCTAACCTCTTGAGTTTGTCAACAATGCCTGAGTGGGTTATTGTGTCATATGCCTTGGCTAGGTCAAAGTAGGCAGTGTGAACGTTTTTGCCATCATCCATTGCTTTGGTGACCCTCTCAAAGAATTCTACCAGGTTGAGTAGGCATGATCTGCCTTGATGCAACAAACTGGGCTAGGTCCAGTGTCTGCAAGTTTGCTATATCTCTGTTGATCATCTCCATGATAATGCATTCCATGGCTTTACATATAACACTTGTGAGAGTTACAGGTCTTGCAAAATTTCAAGCCCCCATAAACCCTGAGAACACTTCTGCCTATGCAGAACTGTTCAGCAAAACCCAGTACAAGCAGGTTAATAGCTGCATAGAGGCAGCTGCTCCTAGCAGGAAGAAGTACAGGGTCTGTAGATGACCCACCTTTGCACAGAGGAATGACTGCTGCCTTTCTCCATTCACGAGGTACCAAGCCTGTTTGGAGGCTACAGTTAAATAGTAATTCCAGAAGGCCTGATAGGTCATGTTTCATGCTATTTAGAAGGTATCCTGGGATATTGTCTGGGCCCATTGATGCAGTGTTCTTGGTCTTAGAGAGGGCATTAAGGACCTGTTCCCTAGTGATAGTAGAGGGAGTTATGCTTGAGGATATTTCCTGGGAGAAAGGGGTAAAGTTGGAGTTGAATTTATCAGCCAGAGGGTTTGCTATATCTTCTGGCTCAGTATAGGTGGCTCCATTTACAATGAGCTCTGCATACAATTGTGTATTGCATTTGAGGTTGTGGACACAGCTAAAGAATGCTTTGTGGTTGTCCTTGTCCTGGGAGGCCAAACTTACCTCAAATTTGGTTGTGGTGAACGTTATTTGTCCTCTGAGCTGTTTGTTTATTTTGATGAGAGTGCTTTTATCCTGCTGGGTGCTGCACCTCCTAATTTTTGCCATGATTTTCTTCCTCCTGTTATACATCTGACAGATTTTGTGATTCCACCAGGGTGGTTTGTTTTTTGAGTTAGTTCTGTACTTCTTCCTGCTGGGAACAGCTGCCTCTATGCAGCTATTAACCTGCTTGTACTGGGTTTTGCTGAACAGTTCTGCATAGGCAGAAGTGTTCTCAGGGTTTATGGGGGCTTGAAATTTTGCAAGGTTCTCAATTAATAGCAGTAGCTAGCCTTAGAATAGTTCCTGAATATTCCAGATTTAGCTGCGGATTCAGGTTTTATTTTTATATCAAAGGAGACCATTTTGTGGTCTGACCTTAACAGGGAAGGCATTAGAATAGATGGTGTGCTGCAGTCCCCATATCAGTTAGGAGCAGATCCAGTATGGTTGCACCCCTGTTTGGTTTATTGACTATCTGGTCCAGGGAGTTTCTGTTTACAAAATTCTGGAATCTCTGTGCATGTACGTTTGGTGTCATATAGGATTCCCAGTTAATAGTGGGGTAATTAAAGTCACCCATGAATTTGGTATTGGGTTGGACGGTTAGTGTTTCTAATAAGTTTAAGTACATGGTGTGGGTTTCCTGGGTCATAGAGGGGGCCTATTTCCTGGGTCATAGAGGGGGGCCTATAGCTTGCAAGGAAGTGGTATTGGATTTTACCTGTGGTGACTGGATCATGCAGCAGCTGAAGTGCATTGTCTTATATGACCAGCCTTGAAGTATATTTACTTTTGATGTAGTCCCGCCTGTAAAGCAGTTGTCTTAAATGTGTGGAAGGCATTATAACCTTGCACTGTTGGTGTGTTCTCCACAGCTTTAAACCATGTCTCAGTGACCGCAAAGACATCAGCATTCTCTAGGGTAAAGAGAACTTCCAGGGAGTGTATTTTTTTGTATAGACTACTATCATTGAGCAGTAATACCTTTAGATTTTCTTGGTTTTGATTTGCTATGTCAAAGTACTTTCAGTTTGGCATTTCCTAAAATAGGCACTATGGTTGAAGACAATATTTTCACTAATATTCGAAAGCGTAGAGGTGATAGGTGCAGACCATCCATGGCAAAACAGCTTGGTCTGTTGACCATCTCCTTCGATGCTGAGAAATATTGCACCCCCTTAGAATGACACCAAAATTAAGCAAATTATTAATGTCAGTCATCTTTTGTTCATATTGTGGCATCATCCTTGGAGAAGGTAAAATGCTGCTCAATGCTAGGCTCATACCAACCTGAGACACATATTCCGAGAGCTCCATGATGTCCCTCTTCTTATAGTCTAGGGAGGTACATCTCAGGTCATTTACTCCCACTTGGACTATGACTGAGTCATATCGGTAATTGTGGTCCAATGACCTGAGTGCATGAGTAATGTGGCAGATCCTAGCCCCTGATAAACAACTGACCCTAACTTTCTCCTTACTCAGCCTGGTGAGAGGGACATCAGTGTGTGTCTCATGATGGAGTCTCCAGTGACCAAAATGTTGGATTATGTGGTGGGTTGCCTTATGAGCTTAGAGGTAGAGGCTCCATGAGTTATAGCTCTATGTGTTGTTGTGGGCGTTGTTTTGAAAGAGTACATTTGTGGCTGCTGAGGGTATTTGTTATGTGTACTTTGTCTTGGAGGTCTTTGTGGTTTAGGAAGGTTACATGTAAGTGCCTCAGCATATGTGGGTTGATATGTCTGCTTTGAACTGTGTGTGATGGGTGCATTGTGTATACTACTGACAACCTTATTGACAATAGGAATACTTTTATGTGAGAGCTTTGCTTTCAGTAACATTGTGTAAATACATCTCTCACATACCATATAAGTTTGTTTGAGAATTAACTGGTTATCAGTAAACATGAGGCAATTTCTGCATTGCCTTAGGATGCCTATATTCACCAATCTGGTAAGAGACACAGTAGGAAAGTTCATATCCATGTCAACAGACCCTTTTTATTGATAAGACAGCTGGAGTGAGAATATCAATCACTGTCAGGAGTATAAAGTTTGCAACTATGTGGACAGTGCTTGTCACTGCAAACTAATTGTCCTGTGTGCAAGTAGGTATTGGAGAAATTTCAATTTTGCTTTTACAGGAAAAAATGTCACTCATGGTGTCTGAGTCAATACAGAGTACAGCCAAACACTCAAGGGGAAACTAATACATAGACCCTGAAATGTTAAGGATAATTCATTTAGGCAGATATTTTGAAGTTAGAATCAAATCAAGCAGTACTTACTGAAAACAAAGAATTAGCTTGTCAAGAATGATGAAAAGAGGGGAGTCACATGAATGGCTACTGTCTGCCTACTACTAATGCTGGTCTCACTACAGCTTCACCCTGTTGGGATACAATGCTCCTTTGTTTCCTCTCTCACCAGAAGCAAAATGTTAGCACCAATCCCAAGAAGAAAAGCAGGCCACAGCCTGTTTGGTGATACACAGTCTCATCTCAGATGATGCAAGTGTCTGTAGGCTTGTAATCTTTTTCTGGTTGATGCCTTGAATAGCAACCAGACCATTCAGGAATGTTAAGCACAGGCACTCACTCTCCAACCAAAAACAGTCAGGAATCAATGCACTCTGCTGCTTCTCTCACCAGGATCAGAATATAAGCACAGATTACAAGCTGTCACCTATAAGGTTTTCCGGTGATCAGCAGTCTCCAGGAAAAAAAAAATGTCCCTGTACTCTTTCTCTCACCAGGAGAAAACAGAAGCACTAATCCTAAGATGACTATTGAGAGGCAGAATGTGAGGTCTCCAGTAACTAGTGGTCTTGCAATAGATGTTTAAATGTAAGATGAAAAGAAAAATGGTTTATCCTAAACATTACAGTGTGCACTAAGCAGTTAGATATGAAAGTGGGTAATTTAAGTTTTAGCTGGTTATGTGCAGAGCCGCTATTTTAAAAGATCAAGATAAATTGAAATGGGGTGGGCACTTTTGTATTCTGGTACTATGGAATACAGTGGGATGGCCAGTATACATTTAAATAATAGAAGGGGAGTGATTTCACAAAGTGATAATTTTGTGCTTACTCACACCGGCCAGTGAAAGGAGAGAGAGAAGGAGATATATGGACAAATTTACATAAGGGGCAGGCAACTAAAAAAACATGGGTGTTTAAGAACACAACATTAACAGGGTAGCATGGTGGGGAAAAGTCTGTCTGAAGTTTTAATATGCAATTAAAAGCAGAATACAAGTAAAACACAGTGTAAAGAAAGCAAATCACAGTATACAAAATAGAAAAAAGACAATAAAGTAATACAAAATACAAGAAAAGCAAAAACAAATTAACCTTTGCCTCACAGCATACTGTTGCAGAGCCTGTGTCAGCTTTTGCAGTAAAGCCTTGAAATTTTTATTTTACCCCTTAAATATTTTTTTTCCTGGCTCCACCCCCTCAGTTCATTGAAGATTAACCTTAACTGACCTATTCCAACTACTTTGTGTTGCCACCTGCATATTATTGCCATTTAATATCCTCAAACATTTTAAAGATAATGATATAGAATGGCTTACTCACTGCATGTCTCAGATAATTGGTTAGATAAGTGAAGAATGAGCAAAAATCACAGAGAGGTAACAGAGCTCCATATTTGCAAGCAATACTGATAACTGGTTGTGTGATCAATTAGTGCACCAACATTAGTAAGTGTACAAATAACACTTATATTGTGTCATATTACTGTAGATGATGTTGCAGTTAGTTGTATGCAGAATGATTTCAGTTCCTTACTGCAAAGGTGTTTGCGTGCCAAAGAGGGATAAGGCCCCCTTACTGTGTTCTGAAGGCTCATTGGCGTGAGAGTTCAAATCCAGACCTATTAAAAAATATCTTATGTGTAATAACATTTTGTACTGTTTTTATCATAGATTGCTTTTCCTCATTTCAACTATTTTTCCTTTTTTTTCTCTTGTTTTATTTATTTTTTGAGGGATGGGGCCAGTGATTGTGTGATATGCTGCTTAGCACAAACAAGGGAAATAGAGAAAACAAACTGTCAGGATTGGCTGTGCTTATCTAGTTTGCATGAAGCACAGCAATGCACAAACTGGACTAGTGGTCCACCCAGAAAGCAGACAGAACACCTGCAGAACACCTGCAAAAAGGGCATCTGTAAAAGGGCAAAGATCAAAAACGATGCACTGTTGCAATGTTTGTGTTTCATCGTGCGACTGTACTTAGCATTATTGCACAGCAGTTAACAAGGTTCCCCAGCAGCTGTATCCATCAAACACCTGCAGACAGGACTCAGACATCCAATAATTGAAATTTGATACATTCAATTTGGGCATCGTGCAAACAATCTTAAGTGGTGTCGCATGGCAGTTAACATAGAGGCCTTAAGAATGATTAGGAAATTAGAAACGTCATGTGACTAGTCCTGTGGCAGCAGGTGTAAGTGTAGGGTTGGAACACAGAAGGTCCTGGTTTCTAGTACAGAGTGTGCAACCTATTTTTACTGGTGTTACAGTGCAGTGTATAGCAATGAAATGAAAAACTGACAACTGCAATTTCAACATTCTTGTGGCAACTGGTGTAAGTGTAGTATTGCCATATACATGGTCCTGAGTTCTAATACGGGATATTACATACACTTTTACTGTTGTTCCACTACTCATTATATTTACTCTCATTTATAACACTTTAGATAGTGGAGCTGATGTGAATTATATGTATCAGAGATGAGACACGATTATTGTGTTTTCAGATGTAAGATGACTCTGGGTATACTGTATACTATATTTCTGTAAGTATAGTTCCATTATCTGGACTTGCATGGATTTCCCAGTTACATAAGATACATACACAACTGGATCTATATCCACGTCACATGCATACATGTGTAACAGCTCAAACCGTCACTTGTATTTATTCATGATTCCAGACTATGTCTGAGCAGTACATTTTCTATGGCAAAGATGGAAAATCAACGCTGTGAAAGAAAATGTTTTGTCCCTTATGCCTAGGTTTGAATCCATAGTGCAAAATCAATTTTTCTCAGTGTATAATGGCATAAACAAATGTGTCATGTCATTACATTTATGCCCCCCACTGCATGATTCCAAACTTAACTCAGCTAACAGCTATATTCCAGTTTTCAAAATATATTTCCAAGTTACATCAGCAGACACCTATCAAACTAAGGTCCAAGTGTCAGAGTAACCTTCATGTTTCAAATATTTATTTCATCCCTGCTTGGCACTGCTTAGCTCCACTTAACATTGCTCAAACATGGTTGGCATCGTTGCTCGGGTTTGTGCACTACCAGTAAATGCAATAACTGGAATTGGCAGGAAAACATCAGTTTCCATTGTTCTAGTCTGGCTGGCAGATATGGCTGGTGCTACAGAGGAAAGTTCCAAGTTTACAGCACAGAGGCGGGGTGTCCAGGAGATCAGGATATCTATTGGATTCCTGGTAAAGTGCCACAGAAAAAGTTTTCTGCAGGGGAGTATTCTGGCTCCCAGTACAAGTCTGTGGTGTGGAATGGTGTGGCAGAGGATGTTATCTAATGCCACTACTATTCCACATACTGGAGAACAGTGTAGGCATCATTTTAATGAACTACAGAGGCAAAAAAGGGATACTCTGAACCATTGGGTGAATGAGTTTGAGAGTGTGGACATCCAATAGCTGTGTATATATGACAATAACAGAGTACTTGTAAGACTTAGAAAGCTAAATATAGACAAGACTGGTATGCATAATGCTCTTCTGTTCTTTTCTGTTCTTTTTCCACCTGCCACTGAATGTAAGTTCAAATGACAGGCTCATTTTGATCAGTTGGAGATACTGAGGGAAGCAAGTGGTAGATATGCAGCAGAAGAGAAGTGTTATTGTAGCTTTAAAAGCTAAAGGTAGCTTTTGTGGTTGTTTTTAGGGTTGTGTCAAATTGAGCATGCATATTCCAACTGTAAAAGCAAGTATGCATGTAGTAGTCTGTAGCACAAACCAATTGTAGGAGTCTAATATTAGACTGTAGTCAGAGGTTGGGGGTTTAAATACCACAATATACAGCTATACAATACTATTATTTTTATAAGAATATTTATATTAAATCAAAAACTCTATACAAATGGCACAAATGCCCTGCTGTAAACTGTAATCTGTATAATTGAAACACCCATATGTGCCATATATACATATTTCAAGAATTACTTTCAGCAATCTTTAGTATAGTGTGTATCTGTTAGGATGTATATATACTTAAATGTAATACTTCAGCTAAAAGAGTTGTATAATTGTATTAATGCATTGTATATTACATATGATGGTACTAATTTATCTCTTTTTTTTCTCTTACCCCAAACCATATGTCTCTTTTTCATTTTCTATTATGTGTCATCAAAATGTCTCCATGTCATCCATGTGTACCAGATCATTAAATGCTACACAGCACAGCAAGGTAGGTCAGTCGGGTTTATATTATGTCGCTGAAATGGCATAAGAATGAATGCCATTTCAGCAACACATAAACCGCAAAATATGAATACAGCAAAAGCCCAGGTCACCGATTTTTTTCCCTTGGGAAAATTTCAGTAGACCAACAAGACACGACACACAATTTAAAACATTTCTGTGCCCCCCCCCCACACACACCATCCATAACTAAATATACCAATTCCAAGATTGCACTACAGTGGGGTAAAGGGTAATGCCACAGCAACGGCCAAGTGATTTTTTTCCCTAGGAAAAAAATCACTGACCTGGGCTTTAGCTGTATTCATATTTCACGGTTTATGTGTCACTGAAATGGCATTCATTCTTATGCCATTTTGGCGACATAATATAGACCCGATCAGCCTGCCCCCACCCCTCCCTCTGGAGTGCCTTCTGTGTGGAGTGTGCATGTCCTACCCGCGGTCGAGTGGGCCTCTGAAAGACATGTGTGAATGGGTGTGCCTTCACTGAAGGTTGGGTGTCAGGCTGGCAACTCGGCATCATAAAAAAATATATATATATATCGACTGCCAATCATTAGCGGACTGGAGTTCCGCTGTGGTGACCCCTAACTGGGAAAAGCCAAAATGACAAAGAAGAAGAAACCTGCACCCCCTCCACCAGCTTCAGCAATGATGCCCAGAATGTTTGGTAGCCAACCTGGCAGCACTGCCTCTGCTGCCTTTGTACTACCTGTGTTCTCAGGTAGCACTGACCTGGGAGCTGGTGCAGTTTTACCCTCCAGGAGCAGTGGCAGAGGTTGTGATTTCATCACCCACTGAGAGATGCCAGGGTAGGTACGTAAGGTCTTGCACTGCACCATTGGTGTATGCCTACTCTAGATGGAAAAGCTGCTCTTGCTCATGGCCTCTAGGAGGAGAAGACATCAAAACTCCACCTGCCAGCGGAGCAAGGAAACAGTGATAACAGTATGGTAGGTCATGATTCAATTCTTACTGTCTCCAAGCTTGGTGGGCATGCACCTGTGTTATCCCCTGTATCATCCCAATCATGGTGTCATCCAACATTTTCTGTCCCTCACTGCCCTTATTTCTTGCCTTGTTTGTCTTCTTTGATTACATTTGTTTCCTCACTTAACCAACTTACCTGACCTGCACATGCCTACTTCCTGTAACAAGCAGTCCTCTCTTACTGAATTAAAAATAATGGGCACCTGTCCCACACAAACAAATGTCATCCCATACATATCTCTATTTTGCACATGTCTTCCTGACATACTTGATTTGGCTACACAAAATGATTTTATTGTTGTCACCCCTCTCTCTGGATTTGACAGTGCAAATTTAGCTAATATTCTGCACACATGATCATTTTTTACTGATGAAGAAATGGATAGGTATGGTTCTTTCCTACCTCCATCCTGCACATTCTTGTATTGCTTTCCTTTTGTTCTTCCCCAAATTGTTCCCTATTTCACCACTTCTATATCTACCCAATTTTAACACCTATAATCTGGTCAAAAAATAGAATCACACACAACACACACATAAGTAGCAGAAAAAACAATGGATCCCATCACTTTTTGGCCTCTGTGTTTGCACAGAGTTTTGCATCGCTCAGCCATGCCAAGCGATGATGCTGCTGTTATCACCACACAATGTTGCTTAACCCTGCTGCACTATGCCAGCACTATGCCAACACACAGCAAGACATGTACTAGAAAGAATTGCCATTGCATTATCACTGTTTATTTAAAAGAATTAGATACACCTGGATTCAAACCCAGTATCATATGGGCTGAAAAGAAATGTATCAATGCATTTCCTCCTAGCGCCACAGTGTCATTTAAGCAGCATATGTGTTTCCTAGACTCAATATTAACTCTCAGACTTTAGCAATGTGGCCACATTTGCACACTGCTTAACTACATGCAAACAGGGAAAGTATTGGAAGTGTGTATCTCACATGCACAAACACTTTGTCAGGTGTTGCTCAAAACCACTGCTCACCACACTATGGAAAAGCAAAATATTATTATGTATTACTGCTATTTATTGTCCATTTCGTGTTGATGACATGAAATTACATGTGGAAACACAACAAACTGAAAACCCTATCTAACAATATGTCACATATTTACTATACAGCCATGTGTTGCCTACCCCCAAGCACTGCAACCTTGGTGTCTCAGTACTTTTTTCACACATATATCACCTACATTACAGAACTTAATATCAGCTGTTGTATGATATGCAATGCACATCAGTCTGTTAACATATAGAACTAGAACTATTGACCATTAAGCCTAAAACTCATTATATGCAAAGCTATGGAAGGAATCAGCATGGCCTTATCCATAGGGACAAAGCTGACCTTCAACACACTTGGCCTGCTCCATTTTGGTTTTGTTAAGGGTAGATCTTGCTTATTAAACCTAGTAGACTTCTTTGATAATGACCCCAAACAACTGGATGAAGTATAACAGGGCATTGCACCTATGTTGAGTTATCCAGGGCCTTTGACACTATCCCCCATTCAGGTATCATAGAGAAAATCTCCCATCTGGGGATTAACCCATACATTAGTAGATGAATAGTGACTGGCTCACCGACAGAATACACACTGTCAAATTTGGGGACCACACCTCCACCACTAGACCACTTACAGGTGGAATACCACGAAGATCTGTGCTGGGCCCTCAACTGTTTGGAAACTATTTTTCTGAAGTCCAAGCAAAGGTAGATGGCCTGTGGCTTACCAGTTTTGCAGATGACTATCAACTGGATGCAGTCATATAGTCCCCCACTGATGTTAACATATTACAGAAGGGACTGACACTGACACATGATTGGTGCCAAACTCATGGACTGAACCTTAAAGCAAAAAAATGCATCATTGTCCTCTTTAGCAATGAAGTACCCTTGCTAAAAATGATATAAAAAGTACCCCTCTAAGCCCAAATATGGTGCTGTGAGACTTGGGAACACATGTTGATAACAATCTACACTTCAATCACTATGTGTCCATAGTGGTGAGACACACACATTCTACAGTGTGCACCTCATAAATAAGGCCATCACAACCAAGACAAGGGTGGTCATAGCTCTGCTGTACTCTACCCTTATCAGACCACTAATTCAGTACAATGCTCATCCAGTACCTCACCAGACACTTGCTGCAACTGGAAAAAACACATAGGTTTGGGGCCGGGAGAATACAGGGCCTCCAAAGGACAACATAGATGGAAAGACTAAAAGACCTGTCACTGTACTCAGTATCATGTAGGCTGCTGAGAGATGACCTATGCCTGGCCTACAGCGAAGTCTCAGACCCTGCCCTACTGGAAATGCTGGACATCTGCAAATCAAATGGGACAAGAATAACTTGCTTCAGGGATCTTAACCTAGCCTTTGACATAAACAGAACATGCTGAGGAGACAGATATATCTCTCAACAATTGCCACTCCTCTGTAATAAGCTCCCATAGCATGTGAAACAGTGCTCCTCAAAGGCCCTATTCAAGTGCAACCTTGACAACTGGATGGGTGATTGTAAATTCACCCTTGGGGTGACACCTATGTCTCTCATGGACAAGGCCAGTCGGTGCTGATCTCAAAATCGCTCTGCTAATAATGACCATCTAACTATGCTCAATAAAGGCACTTGTGTTTTTACATGGCTAAGTCTATAAACACCCTAAGATCATTAGGCTAGTAACCTCCTTATGAACCTATGAAGCTATAAAACTATTCAGGTCTCCAAACATCTTCTATCCAACATACCCCGCTGATGTCATCCACTAGAAGTTGAGCCACAGTCTTGTAAAAGTCAGACTTGTTCCATAGTACTTGTGTAAAGTACTGGGTTCTGTAGTCTGTGGACATAGGTAGGGGTTCTGTTCTCACTGTAGTCAACTTTGGGTATATGTTTCAAGCCAGAAGACCAGAAGTGTGTATTCTATAGTTAACACTCCAATTCCATGGATTGACAGTATTTTAATAATTGCACATGCCTACAAATCCATTTCATGCAGGCCTCCAAACATCTTCTCTCCAACATGCCATGCTGATGTCATTCACTATAAGTTGACCTGCAGCCTTGTAAAAGACAGACTTGTGCTGTAGTGTTTGCACAAAGCATTGAGTTTTGTAGTCTGTGTACTTGGATTGGTTGAGTGTGTGTGTGTGTGTGTGTGTGTGTGTGTGTGTGTGTGTGTGTGTGTGTGTGTGTGTGTGTGTGTGTGTGTGTGTGTGTGTGTGTGTGTGTGTGTGCACTTGCTTGACATTACAGAGAGCCATTTACACCAGCATGTGGGAGACTGTTATTGCCATATTCTCCTCACCAAACACTTGTGATGTCATCAGCTATAAAATGTTGTCTGAGACACTTCATGTTAGACTTGAGCTGTGGCTTACCTCAAATACAGAATCCTGCAGTCTGTTTAGTCTGTGTACCTAGATAGGTATGGGTTCTGTTCTTACTGCAGTCAACAGTGGTGTGTGTGTGTGTGTGTGTGTGTGTGTGTGTGTGTGTGTGTGTGTGTGTGTGTGTGTGTGTGTGTGTGTGTGTGTGTGTGTGTGTGTGTGTGTGTGTGTGTGTGTGTGTGTGTGTGTGTGTGTGTGTGTACTTGCTTGACATTACAGAGAGCCTTTTATACAAGCATGTGGGACACTGTTATCATCCTATTCTCATTATCTGACACCGCTGATGTCATCAGCTATAAAGTGTTGTCTTATACACTCCAAGTCACATTTGAGTTGTGGCTGTTGCCTTAAATAAATAGTTCCATAGCCTGTATAATTAGATAGGTAGGGGTTTATTCTCACTGCAGTCAACTGTGGGTTTTTTGTGCACTTGCTTGAGTTTACAGAGAGCCTTTTACACCTACATATGGGACACTGTTATTGGCATATTCTCCTCACCAGACACTGCTCATGTCATCAGTTATAGCTTCATAGGTTCATAGGTAGATGCTAGGCTATCTGCCCTAGGGCATTTATAAGCCTAGCCAGAGTGTATTTGGCTTCCGCCTCCCTATTAGATTAATCTACTGTGTCTCTGTAAAGTAGGTCACAGAAGGTACCCTTTAAGATTAGTTTACTGTGCCTCTGTCTAGCAGGGACACAGAAGAGATCCCAGGGGTGAATTTGCGATTTCCCATCCACACATCCAGATTTCGCTTGAAGGGGGTCAGTGAGGGGATATGTCTAACATGATTTGGAATTTTATTCCAGAGTGAGGGGAGCATCTGGGAAATGAATCTGTCCCTCCAGCATGTCCTATTTATTTTTGTGCTGAGGTTTAAGCCCCTGGAGCGTGTAGCTCTAAGGGACTTGGATTTTTTGAGGTGGAGCATGTCCATTAATTCTGGGTTTGACATGGCTTTGTACGTCAGGCATAGATCGCCTCTGAGTAGGCGGTAAGCAACTGAGTAGAGCTGGAGTTCCTTTAGTCGAGCTGCATAGGACATCTGTTTGTAGCCCATGATCCTCTTGGTGAGGTACTTTTGGGGTCTCTCCAGTTGCTGCAGGTGTCGGGTAAGGTACATCCCAAAAGGGGCATTGTATTCAATTATGGGCCTGATGAGTGATGAGTAGAGGGGCACAATGACCTCTCTTGATCTAGATGTGAACCCTTTCTTGATAAGGTGGGCTATACAGAAGGTCTTTCTAACCACTTTGGCAATGTGATTATCAAAGGAGAGATTACTATCTACGTTGGTCCCCAAATCTCTAATTACTTCTTCCGTACTTAATGGATTACCACCTATGTGGTAATTTGTGGGCACTTTGTTTTTCCCAAAGGGGATGACTATGGACTTTTTAGCATTTAGCTTGAGGCCGTGGCTCTGGCACCAAGCATTCGTCTCTGTGAGACCCTTTTAGAGGATGCTTGTGTCAGCTGAAGAGTCGATTATGGCCCCCCAGTTTGCAGTCATCTGTGAACTTTGTCAGCCATAATCCCCCCGTGTTAGCCTGAACCTCAGAGAAGAATATACCAAACAAGAGAGGTCCCAGAACTGAGCCCTGTGGGATGCCACTTGTAACTGGTTTGGATTCGGACATGGCACCTGCAATTCTGACCATGTGGGTTCTATCCTTGAGCCAGTTTGCAGCCCATCTTGTGATATAGGGGTTGATATTTAAGCTGGTAAGCTTATTTATGATGCCCGAGTGGGGTATTGTGTTGAAGGCTTTTGCGAGGTCCAGGTAGGCTGTGTGGACTACCTTGCCCTCATCTATGGCTTTGGTAACTGTTTCAAAGAAATCAACTAGATTTAAGAAGCGAGATCTGCCCTTAACAAAGCCAAATTGGGTAGGGTCTAGTGTCTAGAGGCACCCAATGTCTTTGTTTATGAGTTCCATGATAATACGCTCCATAGCTTTACAGACCAGACTAGTCAGGCTTATGGGGTGATAGTTCCCAGGGTCCGTTGTGGCACCACCTTTGTGGAGTGGGACCACTGTAGCTGTATGCCATTCTTTGGGTACACATCCTGTAGTAAGGCTAAGTTTGAACAGTGACTTAATGTGAGGGTTCAGTTCTTCTTGGAGCTCGTGTAAGACACAGCCTGGGACACCGTCCGGTCCCATAGATGCTGTGTTTTTTGCTTTGGAGAGGGCAGCTTTCACCTGTGCATCTGTGATGTCAGGGAGGTTACATTCTGTTGGGATAGGCATTTGCTGCTTTGGGGGGGAAGGGGGGAGAAGTTTGCGCTGAATCTGTCTGCCAGGATGTTGGATATGTCTGTAGGTTCGGTATATTTTGTGCCGTTATGCAACAATTCAGAGCATATCTGGGAGTTTCCACCCATATTCCTGACATAACTAAAGAAGGCCTTGTGATTATCTTTAGTGTCTAGGGCAAATTTTCTTTTGAAACTGGCCTTTGATGATTTTATGAGGGATCGAAGTTTCTTGCTAATACTGATCAGAGATGCCTTCCCTTTTTGGGATTTTGCTCTGTTATATCTGATTTGTGGATGTGCACTATTCCCACTAGGGCATGGTCAGAGACTGGTCTGGAGGCCAGGAAGAAGTGAACTCATCCTATACAAGCATGCAAAATCTGAAGGTAATGCTACTCAATGCTAGAAGTCTAAACCTCAAAATGCACTCTCTCGAGGCAGTCATAAAAATGGAGAATATTGATATCTGTGCAGTAACTGAGACCTGGTTCAAGGCTCCAGAGAGCACCCCTGCAATACCAGGCTACAACTCTTACCACACTTTAAGGCCACAAAACCAAGACTGAAACACTAAAGGTGGAGGAGTGTCCATATTCACCAAGGATATTCACACCTCCAGGCTAGTTGCCCAACACAATGCATCTGAAATTCTCCAGGTACAACTAACACTAGGTAAGTCTGCAATCCAAATTGTAGCTTGCTACAGATCCCCCACCATGCCCCAAGATTCTCACTACACCTTTCTAAACATACTGGAAAATATTAAGATACAACCAAACACCCTAATACTGGGTGATTTCAACTACCCTGCCATTAACTGGGAAAACTACTCGGGTACCAACTCCTTTTCCCAATGGTTCTTGGAATTCATAAATTCCAACACCCTGGATCAACTAATCCATTGTCCCACCAGGGGTTCCAATATCCTAGACCTGGTCATTACCAACATGGAAGATAGATGCTCCACACCAGTAGTCACCCCTTATTGGTCAGGTCTGACCATAAGCAAATCATCCTTGACATCCGCATCCCACCACCACCCCCTAGTAAGGAAACCTCCTTAAAAAACTTCTTCAAAGCCAACTTCATACTACTGAAGTCAGAAGTCAGACACTTCATGACACCCATGCAGACAGGATCTGAAAGTTGGACTGCAGAATCCTACACTAAGGCACTGTACGAGCAAATCCACTCGTACATGAATCATGACATCCCAAATAGAACCAAGATGCTCTTCTCCAAAAAAAGGAAGCCAATCTGGTGGTCCCCTGCTATAAACAAACTATACAACAGAAGGAAGAAACTGTTGCAGAAAAGAGGAATATCCCAGGATGCAAAAAACTCCCTCACCAGCCTCAGTAAGAAGCTGAGATCCCTCATAAAATCCTCAAAAGCTAGTTACGAAAATAAAATTGCCAAAGATTCCAAAGACAACAACAAGGCATTCTATAGTTATGTCAAGGATCTAAATGGCAATGCTCAGATCTGCTTTGAGCTACAAGAGAATGGCATTAAATATACTGATCCCAAGGATATTGCCAATATCCTGCAGATCGATTCAGTGCCAACTTCACCCCACTCTCACCAATAAAGGGCCCATCTCAATACCAAAAGATTGCCAAATTCTGGTAATCACAGCCACACAGATAGAAACCGCACTCTCCAAAGCTAAGAATGCAGCATTCATGGGACCATATGACATCCCAGGTTATGTACTACATGAACTACAAAATGAACTGGCACCTCACCTAAGTGTCATGTTTAATCATAGCCTCGCCTCAGGCTTCGTGCCCACTGAGTGGCACACAGCTACAGTTATCCCACTCCACAAGGGGGGATCCGCCTTGGATCCCTGGAACTACTGTCCCATCAGTCTGACAAGCCTGATCTGCAAGGGCATGGAATGCTTTATCATGGAACTTATAAACAAAGACATTGACAAACTTCAAACACTGGACACCACCCGGTTTGGGTTTGTGAAGGGCTCATCTTGTCTCCTGAATCTGATTGACTTCTTTGAATCAGTCTCCAGAGATGTGGACAAGGGTAAGGCAGTCCACATAGCCTATCTGGACCTCGCCAAGGCCTTCAAAAACATCCCCCACTCTGGAATCATAGATAAACTTACTAAGCTGGGCATAAATCCCTATGTCACTTGATGAGTTGCCAGCTGGCTTACTGACAGAACCCACACTGTAAAAGTAGCCAACTCCAAATCCAGCTCCAGACAAGTGACAAGTGGAGTACCTCAGGGTTCAGTCCTGGAACCACTCTTGTTTGGCATCTACTTCTCTGAAGTACAGGCCAACACTAAGGAACTCTGGCTAACAAAGTACGCAGATGACTGCAAACTGGAAGCCATTATTGAATCCCCAAATGATGTGGATATTCTACAAAAGGGCCTTACAGAAACATATGCCTGGTGCCAGAGCCATGGGCTCATGCTTAATGCCAAGAAATGTATAGTTATCCCCTTTGGAAAAAAACATGTACCCATGAATTACCACATAGGTGTCAGTGCACTAAACATCGAAAGGGTGATGAGATACTTAGGGACACAGGTGGACAGTGGTCTCACTTTCGATAACCACATCGCCACAACTGTCAGGAAATCCTTCTATGTGGCACACATCATCACTATGGGCTTTTCATCCAGAAAAAAGGAGGTCATTGTCCCACCATACTCATCCCTCACTAGACCCCTTATAGAGTATAATGCCCCATTTGGTATGTACCTCACAAGACATCTGAAACAGCTGGAAAGGCCACAGAAATACCTCAATAAAAGAATCACAGGCCTATGGCAGATGCCATATGCTGACCATATAAAAAAAAAACTCCAGCTATACTCTGCGGGATATTGTCTACTCAGAGGCGATCTCTGCTTAACATACAAGGCCATGTCAAACCCTGAGTTGTTGGGCATGCTCCACTTAA
The DNA here is from genome assembly GCF_019279795.1 of Protopterus annectens. Taxonomy (NCBI): domain Eukaryota; kingdom Metazoa; phylum Chordata; order Ceratodontiformes; family Protopteridae; genus Protopterus; species Protopterus annectens. Next base: position 1,026,984,032 of record NC_056727.1, on the reverse strand, counting down.
AGAAATCCCAATCCCTCAGAGCCACACACTCCAGGGATCTAAACCTTGTCATCACAATGAACAAAACATGCTGGAGGGATAAGTTCCTGACCCAGAGACTCCCCATAATCTGGACTAGACTGACCATACATGTCAAGCAGAGCACCTCATTGGCCCTCTTCAAAAGGAACCTTAATGATTGGATGGGAGATAGGAAATTCACCCCCGGGATCATGTCAGTCGCCCTGCTAGACAGGGGTCCAGAGAAGTAAATATTGTGGGAAGAAATATCCAGGGAATTGTTATGGCTAGGCTTGTATAGGCCCTAGGGCTGATAGCGTAGTAACAACCTATGAACCTATGAGCCTATGAACAATACAGATTACAGTGACATGGCCGTCAGTCTATCCACATACATCATGGCATGGTTTGTAAGCATTGTCTTTTCTTGGTGAGTAACCCATGTGGTGTCTCCAGTTGCTGCATGTGTCTGGTGAGGTACATGAAGAAAGAGCATTATACTCTATATTAGTGTTCTGATGAGGTTCGAGTACAGTGCTGTAATAAAATCCTGAAATCAGAATATAATGGCATGTCTTATGATGTGCACAAAACAGGCTTTTAATACCAGTGTGGACACTTTGTGGTCGAAGTTCAGATTGCTATGTATGTGTGTTCCCAGTGCTTGCATCACTGGATTTCAGCATATCAGGACTGTTGTCAATGCTGTAATTAGCAGGGATTTCCATGGCATATATATCATATATGGCACAATCCACACTGTCACGAATGATACAGACATCCACATTAGAGGTCATAATACCTCCATATTTCACAGCCTTCATCACACCAATAACTGAGTACAATGCACCCTTCTTCATGTACCTACCTACACATCATCCTGTGATGTGTAACTGGAGTGTACCACCTTTGTCGCAGTGAGCTGTCACACAGCTTATTGGCCATACCCAAGTATTATTCTTGTGGCATAAACATTACTGTCTGATGGTGTGGAACCCTCATCAAGTTGTTACACCTGATGCATGTGTGCTACCTGTTCTGGTGATGCACACAGTACATACAAGCTGTTTGACAAAATTATTGGCATGGGTAACATTCATAACATTGTGTATTGTGCTATATACATATATCTATACATATATATATATATATATATATATATATATATATATATATATATATATGCCATGCACACCAGTATTGATCATAATGTCGCATACAAGTATAGCAGTGTCCATCTTAACACCTCCAGCAGATGTTATGGTGCCAGGACAGTGTATGTGATAAGCATCATAGAGTGTGGATGTATCATAATAGCTGCACAAGTATGTTTATGCAGAATCATGTCTGATTGCTCTAAATCACATATGTTATGTCAGAGGAATGGGATTACTTGTGATATTATTCTAATATTGCCCATGATTGTACTTGCTTCTTTTAATATTGTTCATATGCCTTTATCTGTGTCTCACTTGCTGGAGACCACTGCTGAGATTACATTCATATTCAGGCAGATTAGTCTGCACAACTTCACAATATACACCCTACCCCAGTTTTATAGGTTCATAGGTTGGTAATAGGCTATCAGCCATGGGGCCTATACAAGCTTAGCCATAACAATTCCCTGGCTATTTCTTCCCACAATATTTACTTCCCTAGACCCCTGTCTAGCAGGGTGACTGACGTGTTCCCTGGTGTGAATTTCCTATCTCCCAGCCAATTGTCAAGGTTCCTTTTGAAGAGGGCCAAAGAGACACTCTGCTTGACATGTATGGGCAGTCTATTCCAGAGGCTGGGTCAGGAACCTATCCCTCCAGCATATTTTATTCATTTTGATGACAAGGTTTAGATCCCTGGAGCATGTGTCTCTCAGGGATTTGGATTTCTTTAAGTGTAGCATGTCCACCAGCTCTGGGTTTGACATGGTCTTGTATGTTAAGCAGAGATCACCTCTGAGTAGACAATATGTGACGGAGTACAGGTAAAGTTTTTTTAGACAGTCAGCATAGGGCATCTGCTTTAGGTCTGTACTTATTTTAGTGAGGTATTTCTGAGGCCTTTCCAGTTGTTGCAGATGTCTTGAGAGGTACATACCAAATGGGGCATTGTATTCTATAATGGGTCTAATGAGGGATGAGTACAGTTTGACAATGACCTTTTTTTTTTTTTGGATGAAAAGCCCTTAGTGATGAGGTGTGCCACATAGAAGGATTTCCTGACTTTTGTGGTGATGTGGTTGTCGAGGGTGAGACCACTGTCCACCTGTGTCCCTAAATCTCTTATCACATTTTCGGTGTTTAGTGTACTGCCACCTATGTGGTAATTCATGGGTACATGTTTTTTTCCCACAGGGGATAACTATACATGTTTTGGCATTGAGCTTGAGCCCATGGCTCTAACACCAATCATCTGTTTCTGTAAGGCCCTTTTGTAGAATATTCACATAATTTGGGGATTCAATAATGGCTCCCAGTTTGCAGTCATCTGTGAACTTTGTTAGCCAGAGTCCCTTAGTGTTGGCCTGTACTTCAGAGAAGTAGATGCCAAACAAGAGCAGTCCCAGGACTGAACCCTGAGATACTCCACTTGTCACTTGTCTGGAGCTGGATTTGAAGTCGGCTACTTTTACAGTGTGGGTTCTGTCAGTAAGCCAGTTGACAACCCATCGAGTGATGTACGGATCAATGCCCAGCTTAGTAAGTTTATCTATGATTCCAGAGTGGGGGATGGTGTTGAAGTCCTTGGCGAGGTACAGATAGGCTGTGTGGACTGCCTTACTCTTGTCCACATCTCTGGAAACTGATTCAAAGAATTCAATCAGGTTCAGGAGACAAGATCAGCCCTTCATGAACCCAAATTGGGGGGGGGGGGGTCCAGTGTTTGAAGGTTGCCAATGTCTTTGTTTATAAGTTCCATGATAATACGTTCCATGGCCTTGAAGATCAGGCTCGTCAGACTGATGTGGCAGTACTTCCCAGGATCCAAGCTGGATCCCTCTTGTGGAGTGGGATAACTGTAGCTGTGCGCCACTCAGTGGGCATGAAGCCTAGGGTGAGGCTATGATTAAACATGACACTTAGGTGAGGTGCCACTTCATTTTGTAGTTCATGTAGTACACAGCCCGGGATATCGTCTGGTCCCATGGATGCTGTAGTCTTAGCTTTGGAGAGTGTGTTTTTTACCTGTGTAACCATTATTACTGGAATTTGACAATCTTTTGGTATTGAGATGGGCCCTTTAGGGGGTGAGTGGGGGGTGAAGTTGGCACTGAATCAATCTGCCAGGATATTTGCAATATCCCTGGGATCAGTATATTTAATGCAATTCTGTTGTAGCTCAGAGCAAATCTGAGCATTGCCATTTAGATTCTTGACATAGCTATAGAATGCCTTGTGGTTGTCTTTGTAATCTTTGGGAATTTTATTTTATGTGAATCCCTGACAGATGTCCTTTACATTATTAATGTAAGGATGCTTATCTCACACAGATATCCTCCCCATTGTTATGTCACCTTGTGTGACAGTCACATAATATGAATTTTCACTGTGCAGTCCCTACCGTACCAGACTGGTATGTGATTGATGTTGCTGCTACAACTGTCTTGCATCGACATGCCCTCATCTGCTGTACATTAGGTTGATTTCACTTGGCCCCTTTCCCTATGTTCATTCCTACAATTCATCTGTGTGTCCCTATTCAGTACACACACATCATCTGAGTGTTTATTTTACATGGCAGTCCATGCACCCTTACAAATCATTTACACAACTTCAGTACAGAATGTCAGGAATAGGATTTCACAATACTCTGCACTGTAGATACACTATCCTGTACTGTGTTTGGACCATATACTTAAAACAGTCATACCTCTTAACTGTCCAAATATTCAAAGAATGAAGATGTTTGTCTTATATATCTTTTATTGTATTCCTTATCAAATTTGTGGCTTTCTGCCATATCACCAGGATAAACTCAGGACTGATCATAGAATCATAGGATCATAGGACGTTACTAGCCTATCGACCTGGAGGTCATTTCAAGCCTAACCGTTTCATCCCAATGTGATACCATAGATACTCTAGTCAATACCCAGGATTGTATTTAGTAATGACTGCTTATGTCCGGGAGGGTCATGGACACTATCTCTAGTAAGAATTTGTGGTGCCCCATGCACTCATCCATGTTCCTTTTGAACATGTTATAGAGGTGCTTTGTTTCACATGAATTGGCAGCCTATTCCAAAGACATGGCAGTCACTGGGAGACAAATCTGTCCCTGCAGCATGTCCAGTTTAAGTCACAGGCCATATTTAGGTCCCTGGAATGGGTATCCCTAGTTCCATTACATTTGTGGATGTGCAGCAAAATTATTAAGTTTGGGTCAGAGATTGCCCTATAAGCCAGACGTAAGTCTCCCCTAAGAAGTCTATATGAAACAGAATATAGTGACAGGGAATTTAGATGGTCTGTATAAGGCATGTTCTGGAGTCCCATGATCGTCTTAATTAGAAACGTCTGAGGTCTCTCCAATTGCTACAGGTGCTTTGTACAGTACATGCCAAAAGGGGCCTGACAGGTGCGTGAGTCCAAGAGTGGGGATGAAACCCACGGCACAGTGAAAGTGAGTTTTACTCAATTATATGCCTGATTAGTGATGAGTATAGAGGGGTTATAACCTCATTTGCTCTAGAGGCAATGCCTTAGCTAATCAAGTGTGTTATGCAGAAAGCCTTCCTTACTACAGTGGATACATAGTGATTAGAGTTAAGGTTGCAGTATACTTGTGATCCCAGGCCTCTTACCACTCCATAGGTACATATGGCAGTGTTTATAATTTGATAGTCTGAAGGGGCATTGTTTTTACCAAAGGGAATGATGAAGCATTTCTTTGCATTCAGTTTTAAGACCATGGCTGAGAAACTAGTTGTTGGTCTGTGTAAGACCCTCCTGAAGTATTCTGACATAATTTGGGGATTCAGTAGCTGCACTCAGCTTGCAGTCATCCACAGACTTGGTCAGCCACAGACCATTAGTTTTCGCCTGAAATTCTGAGAAGCATATACCAAACAGTAGGGGGCCCAGCACTGACCTTTGTGGTAACCCACTGGTGACAGGTTTGTTGGTTGATGTGGAGTCACCCCCTTTGATACTGTGTGACTGGTTTGTGAACCATTTGGCAACTCATCTTACAACATTCAGTTTGCTAAGTTTATCAGTAATGCGTGAGTGTGGGATTGTGTCAAAAGCCTTTGCCAAGTCGAGGTGTGCTGTGAGCTTAGATTTGCCCTCATCAATGGCCCTGATCACATTTTCAAAGAAATCCAGCAGGTTTAACAAGCAGGATCTGCCCTTGTCGAAGCTGAATTGGGTCAGATCCAGGGTTTTGAGTTCACCTATGTCTTTATTTATGAAGTCCATGATGATAAGTTCCATGGCGTCACAGATGAGGTTAGTCTGACTTATGAGTCTGTTGCTAAGCCACCTTTCTGGAGGGAAATGACCTTTGCTGTTTTCCATTCTGCAGGAACAAAGCCAGTGGTTGAATAGGGTACTTAATGGTGATGTAAGTTCATGTTTTAGTTTGTTTAGAATACAGCCTGGGATGCCATCTGATCCCATGGAGTCTGTGTTTTTTGCCTTATTCAATGCTTTAATGATCTGCTCTTTGAATATGTAGGGTATGGGGAGTTGGGGGCAAGGTTTGTGATAAATTTGGAGGGGATACGGGACTGAAATTTTAACCTAGTCTATCCACAAGTAGGTTTGCTATTTCTGTTGGATAAGTGTGTGTGTGATACCATTAGTCACAAGTTTGGCACATGCTTGGGTTCTACCTTTTAGGTTATGTACATTGCTGTAAAAAGCCTTATGATTATCATTGCCTGTGATTGCTAACTTTTTCTCAAAGCTACCCTTAGAGGATTTGACATGTTGTCTTATTTGCCTCTTGAGGTTGAGGAGGGTGCTTTTCCATTTTGGGGCCTTGCCTTAGTTTTCTTAGACAGCAACTTTTTGCATTTTTTGTAAAGTTTTTGATGTTGGATGTCCACTAGGGTGGCTTTTTTACTTGGGGCTCTGGTTTTGATTCTCTCTGGAACAGCAGAGTCTATACACTTATTCAAGTGATTGTACAGGGCTTTAGTGTAAGCTTTGGTGGAATTACCACTTCCAGCTGGGGTGGAGTTTGGAATACATTTATACCTTCTCCTAAGAGGGTATAGTTTGCTTTGGTGAAGTTTTTTAGTCTGACTTCACCCTTTGTGAGTTCTGGTGTTAGTGCCAGTTTGAAGGTGACTGATTTGTGTTCAGATTTAACTAATAAGGTGTCTGACAGTTGCAGTGGTGCATCTGTTTGTCATGCCAGTGAGGACCAGATCTAGTATGTTTGTACCTCTTGTTGGGGTTTGAACAATTTGTTCCAGGGAATTTGAGTTAAGTTAACAAAGTTAAGGAAATTTTACGCTAGTAAGTTAGGACTAGAGTAGGTTTCCCAGTTGATAGTGGAATAATTGAAATCATCCACGGCCAAAGTGTTTGGCAATATTTGGATTGACTGCAATTTGGTCAAGTAGGCCTAGTGCACATCATGATCAATGGGGGAGGGGATCTATAACTAGCTATGAATTGAATGTGGGGTCTTACCCACAGTATTCTGAACTTGGAATAACTCCATGGAGTTGTCCAGTCTAACTAGTCTGTAGGTGAACATATCTAATATAGACTGAAACACAGTTTCCTTTGGTTCTCACAAGTTCATTTTGGAGTCTGATGGTGTAGAAGACATTGTAGCCTTGCAAGGCCAGGGTACTCTCTGAGGCCTTGAACCAGGTTTCTGTGATGGCACAGACATCTACATCCTCCAGTGATAAAAGTGCTTCTGGGGTGTGCAGTTTTTGGTTTAAGCTCCTAGCATTTAGCAGCATAATCCTTATTTTGCTATGGTTGGTAATTTTCACATCAGCAATTTTGTTTTGGAGACCTTGCCTAAAAAGGCATTATGGGGGTGGCAAGAGCCTTTGCCAGCAGCCAAAAGCCTAGTGGTCCCAGGTGCAAACTGTCTCTGGCAAAGCAATGAGGTTTGTTGACCATGTCATCCCATGCTGACATAAACTAGATTCCCTTTGAATGACACCAAAAATTGAGCCAATTATTGAAATCGACAATTTTTTGTTTGTACTGTGGCATCATTCTGGGTGAGGGTAATATGCTGCTCAAGGCTAAGAACATACTTGCCTGGGACACGTACTCAGAGAATTCAATCATGTCTCTCTTCATATAGTCCAGTAAAGTACATCTCAGGTCATTCACTCCAAAATGAGCTATGACAGAGTCATAATGGTACTTTTTGCTGAGAGACCTGAGTGTATGCATGATCTGACGAATCCTGACATCGGACAAGGGCAGCTGACTGTGACTTTCTCCTTATCTTACCTGGTGAGTGGGTCATCCGTGTGTCTCACTATGGAGTCTCCAATGAGAAGAAAATGTGGGTTTTGAGTGTTACACCTCAAGGGCTTGGTAGGTGAGCCACTGGTGTTGTTATGCGTCTTGGGTTCTGTGGAAACTGTGTTAGTTGTAACAGACATTTGTTTTGGAGGTCTCTGATGTTTCAGTATTTTTTGAGAGAACATCTGCATATGTTGATTTATGTGTTGGCGGCATACTGTGTGTATGAGCAGTGCTACTATGCGCATTAGTAGTAATGGGAGAGTTGACAAACTCTTCAGTATTACTGTTTTGAGTGCGAGAGCGCAGGGATTCAAGGTTCGTAGTGTTGATCATCTCTCACACTCTGTACTAGAATGAGTTATTAGTAGAGGGTTGTCAGTGTACATGAGACAGTTGCTACATTGCCTCAGAAGACCCAAGTCAACAAAGCCGGCAGGTGAAGCAAGGGGGTTCCAACTGTCCATAATGCTAGATTTGTAGAACTATGACTCAATAGTTAAATACATTTGAGTTTCAAACTTAAAATCCTTCAGAAAATGTGTCCTAAAACAAACCCTGGTTATTCGAGCACATTTCTAAAGAGGAAATACATCAAATATTTCCCTATTTCTTGGCTATTGTCTCCCGGTTATGTTGACGCTCATCACCGCGCACACATGTAAACTCCATGTAGGCTTTGTGCAAAGTCTACACAGAATTTATAGAATCCCACAGACTGTCTAACTGTGTGTTCCTCTGATTACTTGTCCTCCTTTCTGACTACTCTGTTACCCATGTTGTTCCTGTTTATAAAATAAACGCAGTAGAGACTTTGCTCTTTAGACTTTGTATGTGCTGACAGCAGTGCTAGTATCATACAGGAGTAGCTCGCTGATGAGTATATTGATGTACAGCATCACAAGTAAGTTATTCTCTGGCATATACACCCAGGGCACTTGACTTTTCATAGCATAGTCCATATCTCTGTGCCATGTCAGTCACTTTTGTGAGTGAAAAGCCTACTTATGCTGCACTAGCCTTTTTCACCACACTTGTGTGTTAGGGAAATATGTATGCATGTTTTTGCATCTGTGTAGAAGGGGGCATTGGTACTTCTCAGTATGTCTTGAGGGTTTTTTCTGCCATATTTTTCTTTCTTTTCTTTCATTCCAACAGCATTCCCAGTGCCCCACATCCTTGCTGTGTATTCCAATCAACTCTGGTCCAACGCTTGCAGTTTTACAGGTGCCAGCAAAGACCCTCCAGGCATCTTGGGTTGTCATGCTATCTGACATAAACCTAGGGTTTTTGTTTCCTTATATTTGGCCTAATCTTTTTTCTTCTCTCCCACCCTTCCTTGATCCATAGGGTATTGTCTGAGAGGAGAGCATGCAGTGGAGACACATGGCATACCAACCTCCAGTGTGGCAGCACAGCCATCTCTTTGTCCTGTCCACTCTTTGGACCAGGCCTTCGCAATGTGCTGTCTCCAGCCTCCACCAGAGATTGATGAAGGGGTTGAACATAGTTCTTCACACCCCAAAGGGATGGTATCATCTATCCATCCCTGCTGCTCCACCAATCACCTAAACCACTAATTGACCCTGGGCTGGCTGCGCCATAGCCAGGGCTTTCCACAAGGGTGCAGTTCACAGAACAAAACAACTGAATATCCAAATAGACGAATGAACCAAACTGCAAGACTATTCAGCGTTTTAATGATAAAACCTTATAAAGGCAACAATTGCCTGCAATTTAATAATAAACTATAAAAATTGTTAAAAAATACAAAGGATAAGTGCTTTCATTTGCAGTATATAGCATTCAAACTTATTGAGATCCATTTTAAAATCACCATTTGAAAGTGCTTTTATAAGCTCTAACTGTCACATGACTACAGTCTTAAAGAGAACTTGCCTTTAAAACTACGAGAAGTTTAACCATGCAAAACACCTTAAACCTCATCTTTTACTGTAATTGGCATGCAACTTTAAAATACTTGCTACATACATAACATCATTTAAATCTGGATACATAGTAGCATTCAGATAAATTTGCCAACGTAATTCCAAAACAGTTTGCCACATCCTACCCTTTAAATCAGCATACACCTTCTCCGATATTATAAACTGGAAGTTGTGTTCTGTATACTTGGAAATGTGCTTATATAAAGCATTAGACATTTCAGCTGTTTTTATGTCATAAAGTTGTCCATATATTCTTGATCTCAAGTGACGTTCAGTCTTCCCAATATAATATGCTTGACATAATTTACAGATGGCAGCATATACCACACTTGTGGTCTGACAATTATAGTGCCCTTTTACTATTATATTCTTATTATTTATTTTACATATTGATATCACCATTATATAAGGGCACTGCAGACAGGCTCTACATTTATGTATGCATCCTTCAATCTGTGGAATATTTCTTGGTATATTCTCTAATATTTGTTTGAGATTCCTATCTTTTTTTATACATAACTTTGGGACGGGCATGCAAAGTATTGTAAATGTCTTGATCTTGTCTAAATATTAACCAATTCTTATTTATTATATGGTTTATTGCCATACTGTCATTGTTATATGTTGTAACAAAGTAACGACCATTTTGTGTTTGTTTATCCAACTCTGCTATAATATTACTAGATCACATTAGCTGCATCTCATGCCCATCTGTATCTCGTTGAACTTCACTATTCACTCCATAATTTGATAATATGGGCTGGAAAATACCTTTCCTTCTCTTATGCATCACTTCCTTCTTAATGCTCATAATAAGCCTAGCTGGGTAACCTTGATTCTTGAAGAATCCACTCAAATATGTGCACTCTTCCACAAAATTTTCCATACCAGGTTACTCATCCTATAATTCATTCAGACCCCAAGTCGTGGGCAGCAAAACAAAAGGAGGTAGAGTTGCAATATATATAAAAGACATGCACACCTCTAGGCTGGTCAGATAGTATGATGCACAGGAAATACTCCAGGTGCAATTGACAATTGACAAGACCCTTATTCAAATCATAGCTAACTACAGGCCTCCAGCTCTGACTCAAGATGCCCACTCCACCTATCTGGACTTCTTCGAATCTATCAAGATTCAATTCTTTACCCTGATCCTGGGTGACTTTAACTATCCAACCATAGAGTGGAAGAAATATTCATGCCAAAACATAAATGCCGAGAGATTCCTTGATTTCGTCAATGCAAATGGCTTGGACCAGTTGGCTGACACCCCCACAAGAGGTGAAAATATCTTGGACTTGGTATTAACCAACATGAGTAACCTATGCAGCATGCATACAGTATCATTATCCTGGTAAGATCCGATCTCAAGACAATCACTTTCGAGGACAAGTTCTCTGTAAGAGTGTAGTCATGTGACAGTCAAAGCTTATAAAAGCACCTTCACATAATGATTTTAAAATGGATCTGAAGAAGTTTGAATGCTATATACTGTAAAACAAAAGTGCTTATCCTTTGTATTTTTAACAGATTTTAATAGTGAATTATTAAATTGCAGGCAATTGTTGCCTTTATAAGGTTTTATCATTAAAATGCTGAATTCTGTTGCAGTTTGGTTCATTTGTGCATTTGGATAGCTAGGGCTTTATCTCTCTATTTCATTGGAGCAGCTACACCTTCTGTTTTATGGAAACAAAAAACTTAGTCATTCTGGACCTTTTAAAAACATCTCAGATAAAGTTTTATTGTACAGCACTCCATTTGTTTATTTAGTTTTTTAAAGGATGTATACAGTCAATTTTACTTTCAAATGGTGAAGGCCAGGATTAAAAAAAATGGGCCTGGCTGCAAGCAATAAAGCTGTAGCAAAACGGACATTTAGAATAATTCTAGAAACTAGTGATTCAGGGCAAAACCCTCATTATCAGTTAATCTGCATGTCTCTGAATAGCACTGTGATTACCACAAACACTAATGGGCCCTTTTCTGCTGCCCTTATGGTAATCACTGTTGTCAGCTGATGCATTGTGTAAGCATAGGGAACAATTTCACCCCCCAGACTTACATGTACCCAAACTTACACACATGGACACATTGCCATATCTTTTGCCTGTCTCTGACTATAAAGTAAGTAAATCCATGATTTGTCACTGTCCCTGTAAATCACAAATGATTACAGTCATTAAATAATGCAAGGCATCAGACTTTCATTCTTCTATTGGTTCAGTAAATACATCTGAATGTAAGACCTATTACTCCTCAGAATGGATCAATGGCATTCGCAGTGGGCAAGAGAGACAGCCCACGATGGTGTTGCAACTCTTTGAAGTAAGCACTGCAATAAAGCTAACTAAGTCTTGGAAATGGCTACAATCAGAGGTAAAACGGACTTACTGCTGAGTCTAATGTTTTCAAATCCTGGCTACAATGAAGTAATATGAAATGGACATCATAATATTAATACCCATTTGATATGCAGGTAGGCCCACTGGACAAACCATCTCTTATCAGGTGCAATCTAGGAGCAATGCCTAGTTAAGTGACTTGCTCAAGGTCTCACAGTAGGCAAAAGAGGACAGCAGAATCAAACCCTGTACTGAAGGAACTACCATTTACAGCATTAACCCTCTACACCAGCTGCCAGACATCATCCACAGGCAGAGTCTTTCTCCACCAATTATAAGCATAGAAGGCAATCTTTTTGTGACATCAGTTGGACAGAGATAACTTTTGTTAGTTTATTGTAGGGCTAAACTGGCATTATGGCTGTCCCCACTCTACCTAAAAAAGCAGTTTTGAGACATTAATTTGTCCATGTGCTGACTATAACATTCCATGCATCTTGAAGGCTGAGTCCAACAGCATGCTCTTATAGTTTCATAGGTTCATAGATGTGTACTAGACTAATGGCCCTGGAACCTTTACAAGCCTAGCCCATAGGATTACCCTGGCATTGTGCAACCCGACCTTAGTTCCCAGTGCCTCTGTCGAGTAAAGCCACTAGAGTGATCCCTGGGGTAAATTTTCTATTTCCCATCCACTCATCAAGATTTCTCTTGAAGAGGGCAAGTGAGGTGCTCTGCTTTACATGTATGGTAAGTCTGTTCCATAGCATGGGCAGTTTCTGAGTTATGAACCTGTCCCTACAGCATGTTCTGTTGATTGTGATAATGAGGTTGAGGTCTCTGGATCATGTGGTGCGGAGGAATTGGGATTTCTTCAGATGTAACATTTCTAACAGAGGTGGGTCAGACATGGCTTTGTAAGTCAAACAGAGATCACCTGTAAGTAAGCAATATGAGACAGAGAATAGTTGGAGTTTTTTAGTCTGTCCATATAGGACAAATGTTTAAAGCCTAGGATCCTCTTTGTGAGGTACATTTGCAGCCTCTCTAGTTGTTGCAGGTGTCTAGTAAGGTACATGCCAAATGGGGCATTGTACTCAATGACTGGCCTAATGAGAGAAGAGTAGAGGGAGAGAATGACCTCTTTCTTCATGGATGCAAAGCCCTTAGTAATGAGATGTGCCACATAGAAGGACTTTCTGACCACAGTGGCAATGTGGTGGTCAAAAGAGAGGTTGCTGCCAAACTGTGTTCCCAGATCTCTTATAATAGTGCCTTCTGTGTTCAGTAGACTACCATTGATGTGGTAATTCATGGGAACCTGGTTTTTCCCAAAGGGGATGACGATACATTTTATGGCATTGAGCTTAAGGCCATGGTTCTGACACCAGTCGTTGGTCTCAGTGAGGCCTTTCTGTAGGATGTCAACAGCACTCGGGGAGTTAATAATAGCTCCCAACCTGCAATCATCTGTGAACTTTGTTAGCCAGATTCCCTTCATGTTGGCTGGACTTCCGAGAAGTAGATACCAAACAGGAGAGGACCCAGGACAGAACCCTGTGGGACTCCACTCATGACTGATAGGCAGTCTGACTTGGAGTCAGCTACTTTCACACTGTGGCGTGTACCTGTGAGCCAGTTTGCAACCCACCTAGTAATATAGGGGTTGATGCCTAGCTTAGTGAGTTTTTCTATGATTCCTGAGTGGGGAATGGTATAAAAGGCCTTGGCCAGATCAAGGTAGGCTGTATGAACCAATTTGCCTTCATCCACAGCTCTGGTGACTAACTCAAATAACTCGACCAAGTTGAGCAGGTATGATCTACTCCAGAGTTTGGAGATTCCCTATATCCTTGTTTAGTAGGTCCATGATGATGCGTTCCACATCTTTGCATATCAGACTCATCAGGCTAATAGGGCGATAGTTCCCAGGGTCTGTAGTCACTCCTCCTTTGTGGAGAGAGATGACTGTAGCAGTGCACCATTCGGTACAGACAAAGCCTGAGGTGAGGCTGTGATTGAACAGGGCACACAGGTGAGGGGCCAGTTCACTCTGTAGTTCATGTTTAATACAGCCAGGGATATTGTCAGGTCCCATAGAAGCTGTATTCATGGCCTTGGACAGTGCTGTTTTAACCTGTGCAGCAGTAATACTGGGTGCCTGGCAATCTACTGGTATTGTTAGTGTTAGGTTGGACCTTAATATACTCCAGGGTGCTTAGGAACATGTAGTGTGAGTCTTGGGACATGGTTGGGGACCTATAGCAGGCTACAACCTGTCTTAACCAATGTTAGCTGCACCTGAAGTATCTCAGATGTGTTATGTTGGTCTACCAGTCTGGAGGTGTGCGCATCCTTTATGAATATGGAAACACCACCACCTTTGGAGCTTCGGTCCAGGTTCTGGGCCCGAAAGGTGTGGAATGAGTTATAGCCTGGTAGTGCAGGGGTGCTTTCTGCTGCCTTGAACCAGGTCTCTCTTTCAGCAGAAATGTTGGTGTTCTCCATTTTAAGGAGTGCTTTGAGTGAGTGCATTTTGAGATTTAGACATGTAGCATTGAGCAGCATGACCCTCAGATTGCATTTGCTTGTAGCTGTTACAGTGGTAATTTGGTCTTTGAAACACTGACTAAAAAAGGCACTATAGGGGTTGCAAGAGCCTTGGTCAGTATCCGGAAGCCCAGGGGTGACAGATGCAGGCCATCTCTGGCAAAGCATCGAGGTCTGTAAATCATGTCATCCCAGGCAGACAGATACTAGATCCCCTTAGAATGACACCAGTGCAAGATAAACTTAGGGCCGGATTCACGAAGGCTTGCACGGAGTCTAAGAGTAGAGTAAGACTCCATGCAGCCAACATGTCCGCTGAGCGATCCAGGAACAGCCGGTAGGGGCGTGCAACTGAGCTCTCCAAACTAGTCCTACATGGACAGGGCTTGGATATGCAAATTACCTCAATTGCAGGTGAAAGCTATGCAAAAGAGGTAAATTTGCGATCCAGGAAACCCGAACCTTTCCGAGTAGGAGTAGTGTTATTTGCAGAAATGTACTCAGTTGATAACTGAGTACAGTTCTGCAAATAGCAAAACGGAGCCATGACAGCTGTAAAAAAAGCATGAATTTACAGGAGAAAGCATGCCAATGACCAAAAATACAGCCATTGGCAATGGGAAGTGATGCAAAATAGAAATAAAATAACTTTTTTTTTATCCCGATCTCCGGGGTTTAACCATAGCGCAGTGCCGCGCAAACATGCTGCACCCTAAAAACCAGAAAATGAATAATTAAGAACCACAAATGCGGATGTTATAGCTAAAATTAATTTACAATGCAAGTGAATGGCAGGCTGAAGACAACATGGCCACCGAGTAGAGGTTGCTAAGGGGGGGAAGCTCAGTCTAAGAGATGTAACCAAACATTAGTAGGCAATCCTATGCAAATGAGAGTTAGGATAGTGAATCGCAAGTTTACATAGGAAATGCATCAGAAGTAAAGGACAAACATTAGCAATTGCATTACTCTTGATATATATACCTACAGAGCCCGCCAAATTTTTTAAAAAGGGTCTTCCATACTTAAAGTGACAGGTTCCTTGAGTTAATAAACAAATGAATGAAGCTACAACAACATTGCTGATGTTGTAAAGAGGTTGCCTTTGTTCTAAAATTGAACTTACATGTAAACCCTACGTAAAAAATCATTACACTATAAATACATATCAAAATTAACAAAATTCAACACATATATATATCATACATATTAATAATACAAGCCTATCAATCACATTTAACATTTAAACTATATGTATGAAAATACATCATAAACTACATCATAAATTATCCAATTCATATATCATGCAGCACTAAAAATCTGACGATAGTTGGCAGTTTAAGCTTAATGCTTTCACATATCCAGGTCTTAATGAATAATGAAAAATGCTCCTTAATGTGTATCCTGAAGCTCAAAAGCTTGGAAAGGTAATAGAACTAGTGAAAGAATTCCTTTGATTCTTGTACTACCTCTTTTGATTGTCTTTTTTGATTCAAAAGTTTTATAATAATTGTCATCAATATCTCAGATCTATTATGTAGATTTATGCACTGGTAGTCAGCATAGTCTTGTTGAAAAAGGTTTCAACTATCATCAGATTTTTAGTACTGCATGATATATGAATTGGATAGTTTATGATGTATTTTCATACATATAGTTTAAATTTTAAAGGTGATTGATAGGCTTGTATTATTAATATGTATAATATATATATGTGTTGAATTTTGTTAATTTTGATATGTATTTATAGTGTAATGATTTTTTTACGTAGGGTTTACATGTAGGTTCAATTTTAGAACAAAGGCAACCTTTTTACAACATCAGCAATGTATTTGTAGCTTCATTCATTTGTTTATTAACTCAAGGAGCCTGTCACTTTAAGTATGAAAGACCATTTTTAAAAAATTTGGCGGACTCTGTACCTCTCAACTGTACAGATATTCGCAGAATGTCCAGGTTTTTGCCTCATATTTTTGGTGTGTTCCTCCTAAAATCTGTACTTTTCTGGCAAATAGCTGAGGATTGAAGTAATTAAATAATGACAAACATTTGAGTTTAAGACTCCACATCCTTCAGAAAATCCTTGCTGATGCAAAACCTATTATTCTATCAACTTTTTAAGTTTGTAAGAGCAATATTTAAAATCTGTCCCTATTTGTCCCCCCATCATTTTAGGCTTTGTCCAGATTTTTTGCTCTAAGAGGTTGAGAGGTAGATATATCAAGAGTAATGCAATTGCTAATGTTTGTCCTTTACTTCTGATGAAGATCAATCATTGGGTTGGACGAAAAGCGTTAAAAAAGTTTTAAACGTTTTAAAATATTAAAAGCGTGTAACCGGATTTGTAGCCTGATCAGCTTTGTTTTTGTTTAGTGCGGTTTTGGAAGTTTAGTAGTTTACACAGGAAATGAGCACAGTCAGTGGAGTGTAGGAGTAGGATAAGGGGAGTAACAGAGTAGAAGATTGGTGACATCACGAGGGGGGTATGTATGAAAGGAGTGAAGCTCATTGGAGCAAAGTGTCATGTGTCAGCTGACAATTACATATTATTGAAAGAGGTGTGTCAACAGGTAGGCTAGGTAAAGTCAAGAAATGGAAGGTGGATGCCGTGGATAACACCAAAGTTTCTTGCTGAGCGTGCATGCATGCGTGTGCATGCCAGTAAACCCGAGTAAGACAGTGTGCGCGCGTGTTAGCGTGTGTGCGCATGTAAGCTTGAGTAAGCATATGCAAAGCTGTGTAAACAGTTGTAAGTGTGTTTGCACCGGTGTGCGCGTGTTTTAACAAGAATAAGCAAGTCGTAGTCCATGTAAGCATGTGTGGGCGCGTTTGTGCTGCTGTGCGCCTGTTTGCGCTTGTGTGCGTGGCGCTCCCCCCTCAGGAAACAGAAAGGAAACAGGAAGCACACCAAATAGTAGGGAAGTTACCAGCGAGTACTAGCAGAGCTAGCAGGTGAAAACAATCAGAATCAGGCAATTACCCAGGCAGAACACTAGCCCAGCCCAGCCCAGCACTTAAAACTCTGCAAACAACAGTCCATTATGTTTCTCTCAAGAGACACTGCAACACTGCAGTAAGCTAATAGAAGTGAAAACTGAAAAAGCTGTACTGAGACAAAAAATGTTAGGGGCTGCCATTGCTGTTATAAGGCGACATATGCAACATGCTGAGGGTGGTGATAATGCAAATGCTGCTGGACAACCCACAGTGAGGAGACAGAGAAGAGTGTACAGGCCCAGGGTAACCTACCAGGGGCTACATCAGCTGGAGATAGTGGAGTGCTATAGAGTGGACAGAGACCTCTTGCAGCAAATTGTTGAGCTGTGCAGGCCACACCTCACACACAGAACCAACAGAGGGGAACCCATCCCAGTGGAAACTAAGGTATGTATTGGCTTAAGAATATTAGCAACAGGTACCTTCCAGAGACCAACTGGTGATATGATGGGGATATCACAGGCATCAGCATCCAGGGTACTGCACCAGTTCCTGGATGCCATGTCAGCACATATCGGTGATCATGTATACTTCCCCAATTCCTGTGAGGTATTGGCCAGCAATATGCATCTGTTCCAGCAAATAGCGGAATACCCTGAGGTAGTGGGTGCAATAGACTGCACGCACATATGCATCAAAGCACCAGCCGGTGAGCGGGGTAGGGTCTACTTCAACCACAAGGGCTTCCACTCCATCAACTGCCAGGTCATGTGTGATGCTCAGGGCATAATACTGAATGTGTGTGCTGGCTGCCCTGGAAGCTACCATGATTCCCATATCTGGCATCTGACGCAGCTGTACCAGACATTTGCCAATTGGGACATCCCACATGGACACCTAGTGGGGGATGCTGGCTATGCACTGGAGCCGTGGCTGATGACACCCATCAGAAACGCACACACACCTGAACAGGTATGCCATAATGAGGCACACGCACAAACACGAAATGTTATTGAGCGTGTGTTTGGGCTGATCAAGTCACGGTTCCGGTGCCTGGACACATCTGGTGGAGCCTTGCAGTACTCACCAACTACATGTACCCAAATTGTCATGGTATGTGCTATGCTACAAAATATGATCCTGTGAAAACAGCTGCAACAGGACCAGCATAGGCCCGGGCCAAACAGCCCCCCACCATTGCCAAGGCCATCACAGGCAGAGCGTGACTCAGAAGAGGAACAACCTGAGCCTGCCCCAGTAGGCAGAAGGAGGTGTGCCCAGTATGCTTTGGCCTTGGCAAAGAGGCAACACATAGCACATACACTGGCTCAGTAGAAACTCTGGAAATGATACCTCTCTCTGACCCACACATATAGTAAAAGGGATGCCTACGTTGACACTACCTGCTTTCAAATATTTATAGGGAGTGTAGTATGTGCATCTGACATAGGCAGCCCTGCATCAACACCTGAGGCATGATTGCCATGTGTTAAGCAATATAAAGCAGTGCTAAACAGCATTTACCACCATGTAGTATATGCAAACAAAATCGCACACACCAACTAGTACAAATGTGGTCAATGTTGAGTAATATTGGCCAACGTCCAGCAATGATGGTTAATATTGAGCAATGCTGGACAAGCTGGGTCTAAGTAGGGCATAGCTGAACAAAAGCCAACATGCTCATAGTTGCTCTACTGGCCCTTAAGCAGTCTGGTCTGCTCAGTATGAAAATATAAGCGGTGATGGGCCTCGAATCCAGGATACTGTGCACTATAGTCATAGTACTGAACCACTAAACCATGACAGTATTGCTGTGGTTAACCTGTATGAAGAAATGTTGATAAGTCTATGCAAAGTATTCCATGGAAACCCTGCAGGCACAGCATAATCCCTGTCGAGTTATGACACAAAGGTGAGTCCTGCAGTAAGAATAGAACTTGACTTTCAACACACACAGTAGAAATGTTAATATTGGACATGTACACATACATCAACAAATGTAGTGGACCTTAGACAGCAACATACTGAAAGGTCACACTGGGCATGCTCACACACTTGAATTCATGAGACAAATGTCAGGCAACAGAGCACTGACAGTCTGAACTGGGCATGCTCACACACTTAGGCCATGTTGGAGTACAGCAGTGGGCCACACATATCAGGCAGTTGCATGTGTTAACCCAGGAACCTCTCACTATCCAGTAATCTGCCCTGTGCACACACTTATATGACAACAGACACGTATATAATATAGTGGAACCCTGTCATAATCAGATATGTTCTGCAGATACCTAAGCGGTTCATAGAAAGTGGGAAAGCAAAGATGATAAAAACCTGCAAACAGTATCAGCAATAAACATTGTGCATCATGAACATTATCACAGGTTCAGAGGTTGATACTAGGCTATCTGCTCTAGGGCATGTACAAGCATAGCCAGAGTGTGTTTCGCTGCTGCAGCCCAGTCAAATCAGAACACTGTGCCCGTGAATAGTAGGTCACACAAGATAGCCCATTTATGTTTAGTGTATTGTGCCTCTGTCTAGCAGGGACCCAGCAGATATCTCATGGGTACACATACTATCACCCATCCACTTGTCAAGATGTCACCTGTAGGTGGTCAGTGGGTGGCTCTGCTTATGCAAAACTGGGACTACACTCCGCAGTGAGTGGAGCCTTTCTGATAATAATATGCCCCCCCAGCATGTCCTATTAACATCTGTGCTGAGGTATATGTCCCTAGAGTGTGTAGCTCCAAGGGAGTTGAATATCCTGAGGTGGAGCATGTCCATTAATTCTGGGTCAGATATTGCCTTAAACTACAGGCACACAACACATCCATGTAGGTGGTAAGTGACTGAGTAGAGCTGGAGTTACTGTATCTGAACTGTGCAGGACATCCGTGTGAGTCCCTACATCTGCTTGATGAGTAACATTTGTGGCCATTACAGTTGCTGCAGGTGTCCGGTAAGGTACATCCCAAATGTGGCATAGTAACCAAGCATGGTTGTGATGAGTATAGGGGCACAATGACCACACGTGATCAACATGTGAAACTATGTGGGATATGGTGGGCTATGTAGAAGTACTGTCTAACCACTTTGGCAATGTGATTGTCAAAGGTGAGATTACGAACAGGTTGTGTCCCCAAACCCGTAACAACTACTACCGTATGTAATGGATTACTACCAATGTGGTAATGTGTGGGCATGCTGTCATTCTCAAAGGGGATGACTATGCAACTAATGGCATGTAGCCATAGGCCATGGCTCAGGCACCAGTCATCCTATCTCTGTGAGACCCTGTATGAGTATGCATGCGCCAGCTGGAGAGTTGATTATGGCACCCAGTTTGCAGTCATCTGCGGACATGGGCAGCCATATCCCTCCTGTGATAGCCTGTACGTCACACAAATATATACTGAACAAGAGAGGTCCCAGGACTGAGCCTTGTGGGATGCCATGTGTAACTGGTGTATAGTCAGACATGGCACCTGCAACACTGAGCATGTGGGTGCTATCCCTGATCCAGGTAGCAATCCACCGTGTGAGATATGTGTCGATATTGATGCCGGTGAGCCTATGCATAATGGCCATGTGGGGTATTGGGTTGAAGGGTTGTGCAAGGTCCAGGCAGGCTGTGTGGACAACCGTCCCAACACTGATGGACCTGGTAACTGTTTAAAGAATACAAACATGTCCAACAGCCAAGATCTACCCACAACAATGCTGTAATGTGTAGGTCTGTAGGTTTCCCATGCCTATGTGCATGAGTGCCATTACAATATGCTCCATAGCTTTGTAGAACAGGCTAGTTAGCCTTATAGGCCAATATTGTCTGTGGTCTGTTGTGGCAGTATTTAGTGGAGCGGGACCACTATAGCTGTATGCCATTCCGTGGGTACAAATCCTGCAGTAACCCTGATATCGAACAGTGACGTAATGTGAGGGTTACGTCTGTCATGAAGGCCGTGTACGACACAGGCTGGGACACTGTCTGGTCCCATTGATGCTGTGTTGTCCACTGTGGGGAGGGCAGCACTCACCTGTTTATTCGTGATGTCAGGGAGGTTACACTCTGTTGGGATGGACAGTACCTCTTTAGGGGGGATGGGGGGGGCATCTGCCCTGAACCTGTTTGCCAGGATGTTGGCAATGTCTGTGGGTTCAGGGTATGTTCAGTCAGTATGCAGTAACACACAGCATTTCAGTGAGTGTCCAGCCAGGTACCTGAATTAACTGAAGAAGGCCTTGTGAGTGTCCGATGTGTCTGGTGCAATTGTCCATTAGAAGTGGGCCTGACATAAATATACGAGTGATTGTAGCTGTCTGTTGTACAGATCACAGATGCCTTCCCTGTTTGGGATTGTGCTCTATCATGTAGTAGCTTCCTCCTTTTGTTGTATAGTGTATTAATAGCCGGGATCCACCAGACAGGTCTCCTGCCATTGGAGGAGTGAGTCCAGGTGTTATTTTGGATAGCATGATCCATGCAGTCCACTAGGTGTCCATATAATGTGTATGTAAAGGATTCAGCAGTCTTAGCCATACTTACCACTGACCCAGGGTCTCTGAAGGATACCACCATGGTATGGAGAAGTGTGACGTTTGCTTTTAGGAAGTTCACTAAGATTACACAGGATGGGTGTGGGGACGAGATATGGATGTCCAGTGAGATAAAGTATGTTCTGTCCTTACCAATGAGGGGTATATCACAGGTGTGGAACATAGATTCCCCATGTTGGTGATGATCATGGGCAATATGTTGTCCCCTCTTGTGGGTGTGGTGACTGGTTGTGCCATAGCATATGAGTTTACAAATTGTAGCAACTGTTGGGCGAGGGTGTTGGGGCCTGAGTACTATCCCCAGTCAAAGTGTGTGTATTTGACATCACCCAATATAATGGTGTTTGGGGAGACCGTCATATTGTCCAGTGTTCCCCGGAAAGACGAATGTGGTTGCTGAGTTTGTGAGTGTGGTCTGTAGCAAGCAACACACCAAAAGGCAGATTTGCACAATGTTAGGTGCATATGTATGGTTTGTGATGCTTTGTGCAGTGCTACCATCCCGGAGGTATGTGTATCTGTGATGTATATGGATACTCCCCCTATTTATGTTGGCCATTCCGAGTTATGTGGTCAGAAAGCATGGTACGAAATATAACCTGGTAGTGCTGGTGTGCATGTGGGAGCCTGAACCATGTGTCTGTTAGTGCACAGATATTGCTATTCTCCATACTGAGGAGATACCTGAGTGTGGTCAATTTGAGGGTAATACATCTGGTGTTGAGCAGCATTACCCTCAGTGTCATGTACTCTGTAATGTCTATGGAGGTGGGTCTGTCTTTTGAGCCCCACTTAAATAAGGCAGTATGGTGGCAGCAAGTGCCTTAGCCAGTATTCAAAAGTCCAAAGGTGACAGGTGCAAGCTGTCCATAGGGAAGCTACGTGGCATGTCGAGCATGTCACTCCAGGCTGACAGACACTGTATCCCCTTTGAATAACACCAATATGTTAGCCAACTGTTAAACGTGATCAGTTTGTTGGTATACTGAGACATCATACTTGGTCAGGGTCATACTGGCCTGGGCTACATGATCAGAGAGTTCCTCTATGTATCATGTCATGTGGTCCAGGGAGGAACGTCTGAGGTTGTACGCACCAGCATGGACAATGATGGAGCCAGTCCTGGACTTGCTTTGGAGTGACCTGAGTGCACGTGTTATGTAGCAGATCCTGGCACCTGAGAGACAGCTCAAAGTGACTATTCCCTTGTTTGGCCTGGTGTGTGGGACGTCAATGTGTCTGACATTAAGTGTCACCTATTACAAGTGTACCAGGTGTGTTGTTTAGCCCCAAGGGCAGTGACTGTGTGGCACACTGACATTGTGAACTATGTGATATGTGGGTATTGTAGTGGGGTAGCAGTTGTTTGTGTGTCTGCTTTGGAGGTCTCTGCTGCTTAGGCAGAGTGTATGTAGAGCCTCCAAGTATGTGTATGTGTGATAATGTGGTTTGATTGCTGTCGCTATTGGTGTATGTGAGACTAATATGTGGTGTGTGTGGTCACCTTCACCACCTGATAGACCATGCCAGTCATGGGTCGAGAGAGCTCAGCCTCCTGTATGTCAATATTGTTGCATCTCTCACATATATCTGAGTGTGTTGGGAGGAGGAGAGGGTTGTCTGTGTACATGAGGCAGATGTGACGTTGTGTCATAACCACAATATTCACTAGCTGGACTGGAGAGTACACACGAAACCAACCCCTGGACATGCCAGTATATTATGATGACATACTCTGTAGCCTGATCACAAAGGATCAGTAGGGTGTTAAGTGTGTAAAAGAGTATAACTGGGATTAGTGCTCAGGTTTGTCGGTGTTTTGTAAAGAGTAGCTGAGAAGGAGTCCAGACTGAGAATCATGACATGTCCTTCAGCTATGTCATAAATAGTAATGTACACTCATATATGTCCTGAGTCAGGGCCAACTGTACCTTACTGACAATGGTGACATCCTGTCAGACAGGCCCATATATACATACCCACCTCCCTCTGACGATAGTCCCTGACATCATACCAGGAGATATCACATGTAGAATGGCTGACCAGCTCCCCCCAAAGCCAAAATCATGGCAGCAATTGGATTACATTGTTTCCCAATATGTGTCATGCATGCACTACAGAACAAACAGACCCTGCACCTGAACAGTCTGTTGAGCCTCACCCACTTCACAGGGTCTGGAACTGTCGAATGTGTTACAGCAACATATGGCACTCCCCACAAGTGTGGGTGCACAACACACCATGGGAAGTATAGTCCAGTAAGCCTATAAAGTCTGATCTGCAAGGCCATGGAGTGGATCATGGCTGAAGTCATAAACAGAGCTATTGGAAGCTGACAAACACACAGCCCTACCAACTTTGGTATGTTCACGTGCAGATCATGGTTCCCAAACATGCTACATCATTTGCAAGGCAGAACCCAGGACATACATCAATGAACAGAGCCACACATGTCCCACACAGACTTTGCATAACTCTTCATCAACATCACAGACACATGTTGTATCCACAAAACCAACAATCTGTGCATAGATATGTGTTGACATATGAAGGGATGTCAATGTGTCCACAGATAGATCACACAAGGTGCGACTCACAGGATCCTGTTCAAGCTGTTGATACCTGCCGACCCACATGGATCATTCCTGGGATTGCATAAACAAAAGTGCACACACATTACCATGTCCAGTCTGATGATGTCAGCATCCAACAAATATACCAGGAGAATAGATGCCCCCAGTAAAGTATATAGCACACGGTGTTAATGCGTATCTTTCTAGTATCCTAACATAGTGAGGTAGGGGTTTGAATCCTGCAAGCGCGGACAGTGTGTGTATGTGTGTGATTTCCTTTGAGAAGAGTAGCCTTTTTGGAGACTGGGAAAACACATTAAAAGAGGTACATCCCTCTTTGGAATGTCTGATGATGTCAGTATCCTACAAATATTCAAGGAGAACAGAAGCCAACCAGTAAAGCATATAGTGCACTGTGTTAATGCATATCTCTCTAGTATCATAACATAGTTAGAGAGGGGTTTGAATCCTGCAAGTGCTGATAGTGTCTGTGTGGGGGGGCTATGTCAGTGATTTCCTTTGAGAGGAGTAGCCTTTTTGGAGACTGGGAAAACACATTAAAAGAGGTACATCCCTCTTTGGAATGTCTGATGATGTCAGCATCCTACAAATATTCAAGGAGAACAGAAACCACCCAATAAAGCACATAGCGCACCATGTTAATGCATATCTTTCTAGTATCATAACATAGTTAGATAGGGGTTTGAATCCTACAAGCGCTGTTAGTGTATGTGTGTGATTTCGTTTGAGAGAAGTACAC
This sequence comes from Protopterus annectens, assembly GCF_019279795.1. Taxonomy (NCBI): domain Eukaryota; kingdom Metazoa; phylum Chordata; order Ceratodontiformes; family Protopteridae; genus Protopterus; species Protopterus annectens. The sequence goes on along the minus strand of NC_056727.1, from coordinate 1,026,958,904 downwards.
TGTGTCTGTGTGCCACAGGCGGTCAGTGTGGATTTTGCTTTTACTACGGTATGGCATATGATGAAAACAGTATGTGCATTGCACACATCGGGTATCTGCGTGGCAAACAAATATGTGTACATGTAACCTCAATCAGTACATAGGTGTGAAGCCTGCATACTACATGAATACATTTGTTTCCTTCGACAGATTGTGCCGCTGCTTCTCAGATCATAGGTCACATATGTATGTATGAGACAAGCCCGGCCACTGTAGTGATCCGTGGCCAAGGTCATCTGTGCCACACACACCCATGACACGTACTATAGAGTATTGTAAGTGAGGGTAATTGCCTGGGGTATATGTCAGACATGTTCATACACAACAATGACTGGCAGTAATGGACAGTCATTATAGGTGTTCAACAGCCCTGTGGATATGCATGCAGGCCCCTAATGTGTTATGTGAAACACTGATGGACCCCAAAATACCTATGGATATGTGGATACCAAGGGACAGATGACATAACACGTGTCTGTCTGTACACATTGGTACCCAACATACATGTTGACGGCTACCACCTATGTGGTACTGTTGGGATAGTATGTCTAGTAAATGTGGATGACTATGCCATAGTCGGCTTACAACTATACAGCATGTATTGGACAACAGGTATCTGTCTGTATGATACCCTTGTGTAGGATATGCGTCCCATCCAGGGAATGCAGTGTAGGCCAATGCATGCATTTCCAGATGTGGATGGATATATCCCTAGTGTGTTTGCATGTACCTAAGAGGGCTATATGCCACACAGGTGTGGTCCCAGGAACGTGTGGCGGTCAATACCACTGGTTACTGTTATAGTATAGTACCGGAAGGATCCAATTGTTACTGAGTTCCCTACAACTGTCTGTCATTTGTCAGGACATCATCTAATGATTGGATATAGTCATGCTGTTGAGGTGGTGTATACTACCAGACTGCAGATCATTGACAGATATCAACAGTATCACCCACAGCATAGTGTCAACCCATATCATACGCACATGTGTACCCATGTTAGTACATATCTGTAGTAGAATGCATACTGGCCATCAAAAGATACCATGAGATGTTAACAATGTGTACAACAGGGTATGTCGCACATCCCACGTATCCACTATGCACGTACATGCAGACAGTGCGCACACACCATGTTCACAGATGTACACCTGCTAATTTGTAATGCACACATCACACACGTATTGTCCACTCACTAACACATGCTGGGAACACTGGACACTTCAGCCAAGTGGCACATGGGTGGACAATACATACTCAGACCTAACATTGGTGTAAACAATGCTACAATGACTATCAGAGCTGTGATGCATAATGCCTGCTCAGATATACCTACAAGGATATCAGTACACTTTCCTGTTGGCAACTTGCTACTATTGCTACACTGCTATAATGTCACCCTGTGCATCAGAACCATGTTAGCCTATTCCTGCATCAATGTTACAGATGACAGGAGGTGGCACAGTTGTCATCATATGCACAGGGTGTGTTGTTGGTTTGCCAGAGCCTGACATTGACTCATCCAATCAACATGTCTGTGTGTACGTGTGTGTGTGTGTGTGTGTGTGTGTGTGTGTGTGTGTGTGTGTGTGTGTGATGGACAACAGTACAGCATGGGCCAATGTGGATGTAATGTGTGTGTGTATGTGTGTGAGCCCTAGTTGTTTGGTTAATGTGTGTGTGTGTCTGCATGCACACAACTCCACCATGTGGCTGCCATATACGGGCGGTTGTGGGACAGCCACAGACTGTACCTGCTAGGCCATACAGATCACGGTCTCTGGCCACGGACACGGTACCTGTGCCTGGCAGGGGTGCTACGGGCAGTATCGGGTACCAGCCCTGACTGGGTACTATCATCAGAGGCAGAGGTATGATGACTGGACCCATGTCCCTGCTGGGACTGGCCAGTGCAATGTGCACGTGGTCTAGTAGGACGGTCAATGGACAGGCCAGCCCCAGCATTGCTGGGGCTGGTACTGCTACTATGGGAGCGGCTCTGATCCATGGTCCATCCACGATGACTGCCAGCTGATGCTGTTGCTGGCATGCATCTGCGTTGGCTTCCCATCCATCCCTCATGGTCCTGGCTCATGGCTAACACATTGTGGAGGACATCTAATGTCTCCCTCCAATGGCTATCAGTGACCTCGGTGTAATTCCGGATGGCACTGGCAAGGTCACGGATGCTGTCATTGATAGCAGTGTAATGGGCCCTCTGCGCCCTTAGTCCCTGTCGGGTGTACCGTTCCATACATGCCTGTTCCTGCATTACAGTCCGGAACATACTGGATGTTGTAATACCTCTGGGTCACGTCTGCCAGGGGCAATACAACCAGTGGTGCTCCCCCGAGAACCCCTGGACATCCGCCTATGTGGTACCGTTCCAGTAATCCGGCTATGGCTGCTGTGAGGGGATGCACGTGCCATGGGTACCACACTCTCCTGTTCAATGCCGACTGTATGCTGTCCCTCAGCTAAGGCCATTGGTGATGAGGGATGTATTGGCAGTATGAGTGTGCACATAGATGGGGTTGAATGCTGTGTACTGTCGATTGGTGGACCAATGACAGACCCTGACAGACCTTCCTGTGCCACAATACATGTCTCATCATCTCCACTACTAGTGGCAGTGACATCAGGTTCCCTGCTGCATTCAGACACCCCTAACTCAGCACCCGTGGAAGAAAGACAGGAAACACACTTCACAATCTGTACATGATGTTAGAACACATGCACACATGAACACATGCACACATGCACACATGCACACATGAACACATGCACACATGCACACATGAACATATGAACACATGCACACATGCATACATGCACACATGCCCACATGCACACATGAACACATGCACACATGAACAAATGCACACATGCACACATGCACACATGAGCACATGAACACATGCACACATGCACGCATGCACACATGAACACAAATACACTGCTCACCACAGCACATACACACACACACCAGCAATCCAACACTTACACAATAGTGGGTGAAGGTGGGTGACAGTATCACAAGGCAAACAGTCACCTCACATGTGTCAGCATGCAGAATATGTGTTGCTCAAGACCATGCAGTGCAAATGTAGACGGCCCTATTTAATGACATTATACATGGCTGTGATGCATGTGTGTAGTTGTTCAGTGATTGTCTACATCCTGGAACACAATGTGTACATGGACATAACATTGATGTGCAAGTATTATCTGCTCTGCAATGTCCTGTGCACCATCACTCAATGGTATATATACCATGGCTGCATGTGTCATCTGTGTGACACATAGATTGCCATGTCTGCTTACAGTGTCTGTGTCCATAGCAAATAATAGTGGGCACAGGTGTAGCAAATGCATGCAATGTACAGACATGGGATGAGTGGTGCATGTAGACGTGAAGGAATCCCAATGCTCGACATGGCCATTGTAGAGTGGTTATGGTGAGTGTGGGACATATTGCAGATATGTCGGTGCCAGCCATGACATGGCTTGCTACATGACTGCAACATTAAACACCACACATACCCAATGTGTGTCATGTGACCTATACATCCAATAGCATTCCAGGACATATATGTGACTCTTTGTACAGATGGCGACAGCTGTTCATATTGTGTATACTGGCATATGTAAGCACACACACAACATGCTATGCATATTGTGTATAGGTGCATATGTTTGCACACACACAACAATGAGGTGCAAAGCAAAGACTGCTATGTGTAGTACTGTGGTCACTGTAACTGGATGGGGTGTACTACCATGTGCCATCATCATCATCATCATAATCATCATGCATCATGTGGTCACTCACGGCTACTACTGTGTGACAGACCACCGCCTACCATGCTGTACCTGTACTGCAGTGCCGTGGCTATGTTCACTATTACACAGCTACTTTGTACATGGGTGTATGAGGTGCCCAATAGGGAGCATTGCCAAACATGACTGTGTTATGTGTTGAAGAGTGTTGCACAGGCCCATGATAGGCCTCTACCCCTGAGGTACATTATGTGTGTGTGGATGACATGTGGGATACTGAGGTGTGACCTTACAGCGGGTGTGTGGTTATGCCATATGTAGCATGTCTTTGCGTACTGCGTATGATAAACGTGTTATGTTGTGTACAGGTGTTGCAACTATGACTATCCAATGTGCAGTATGGGGTTGCCACAACTGTGTCTTATGCTCTGTGTATTGCATGTCAGTGAGGCAGCTACTGACATTACTGAGCTGTGCAACGTCTTACAGCAAACATGCACGGCATGCATTATGCGTAGGTGTGTTGCGAGTACATGGCCTACACCTCACCTATGACATGCATATTTCATTACCAACATTGCAGTTATAACACACTCACCAGTGTGGATCGGCTGCCCTGCTGTCACACCAGAGGGACCTATGAGAATATGAGAGAGTTTGTCAGTGGCCACAACTGTGGCATTGCTACAGTGGGTATGCTAAACTGCAGTATAGCAACAGTCAACAGTCACAGGTGTAGAGATATTATTCAAAATATCAGTATTGCACAACACTAGGCAGCAGAACTGTTAAACACACAGTAAACATCTCACATAGACATAATCTAACAATACAGTTAACTGTCATCTACAGATAGGGCATGTTACCTGCTTGCTCCAGGTGGACGCGCTGGGTGGCTCTGGCCTTCATGACAACACATGTCAGAGGTTGATGTTGCTGTTGTCCAAGAGCCACCACGCTTAGGAGCAGCTCCTCCACTCTGGTAGGGGGGTGAATGGCCACCCCACCACCTGTGGCAAGCTGTTGTCTTTGGATATCAGACGCATGCCGCCGGACATGTCTGATTAAATCACTGCAGTGATGGCATACCTGCTCATATGTCTGGTTATGCATGCCTATGTCATTTACCCGACAAACAAGTTCCTGCCACAGTGCAGTCCACTCCTGCTGGTGCTGGCTGCTTCTGGAGAACAGCATCATGTACTGCTGCAATAGGCTTTGTAGTATCACCTCTTCCTCATCCGCTGTGTATGATGGATTGCGTTGGTGGGCCATCTGGCTGAAAAAAGATATGAACAATATCTGTGAGCGAGTCCTGTGGCACACTTTACACCTTTAACCACAGATATCACTTTACTGACATATATACCATCCTATTGTCTGTCAGAGGTTACACACGTTCAATACCACTTATTGGTTCTCAGGCCACAACTAACTAACAGTGCCTGGCACACTCTATATATCACACCGCTATACAACAGTACCCAACACACTGTTTGTGACATATTGCACAACCTCAAGATAGGGGTGTATATCACATCAATGCATGAACAGAGATGTCATCCATTGCAATGCATGTAAAGTACAGGTACAGTAGTACTAGTCAACCACCCTAGTCATTGATGCCATAGCCCTGCCTAACAGATGTGTGCAGTTGTTACTATAAGTGGCATACTGCTGTAACAGAGTATATATGTTGCTGGATACACACGTATACCCTGTAACACACATATGATTGCAGCCATTGTGCAGGTATGATTACACACACATCAGACAAACATACAACACACCACTGTATGCCAACACAGATGAGCATTATCTGTGTACCATACAGTACTGTGTGCCACTACTTACACACTCTTATGCCTGAGTTTTGTCCTCTGTGCAGACTACAGGAAACACACATGACAGTGTTTCCAAGCAATGTGGACACACACCATACTGTGCTGTTTAGGCCTACAGCTTCAGGTAGTACTACAGTTCATATGGGAGTTGGATTCACCAGCAGTAACACTCACTAAGCATACATGTATTGCTTTAACCTACAATGAGACACCACATTCGTCAACAAGGAACATTCGTCACATCATATGCTGTACTACTATGTCTGCCTAACAGTACATTACACATCATTTGCTGTCCTCACAGCTAGGATAGACACTACCATGTCAGATACAACTTCACACTAAGCTATCACACCTTTACAGACCTTGCACACATTCAGCGTTACACTTATTCAACCTCACATAGCAGGTATTGCATTGAGTACATGTGTGAGTGCATAGTGTCATAGGTAGGCAATATGCTGTTGGCCTTAGGGCCTACGGCAGCTTAGTCATATGCTACCCTGGCCTTTGACACACATGTACTTTGATTTCACTTGCCCCTGCCAACCAGAACCACATAGGTGTTTCCTGGGGTGTATTACCAATCTCCCACACAATCATCAGGGGTATTTATGACAACTGCTAATGAGGAGCCTTGTTTGCTATTGCTAGGTGGTCTATTCCGGTGTATGGCATATCTCTGAAATGGGAACCTATCCCTCCAGCATGTGCTGTTTAGTGAGCTGACAAGGTTTAGGGCCCTAGAGCTTGTATCCCGGAGGGATTGTAATATGTTGCCATGGTGGTTGTCACCCAGCTATGTGTGTGTGACATACCTCTGTATGTCTGGCAGAGGTCACCTCTGTGTGGCCAGTATGCAATACAGTGTAGATCTAGTTTTTGTGAGTCAGTCTGCATAGGGCATCTGTTTGCAGCCAGTATTACCCTTTGGGAGGTATGTCTGTGGCCTTTTCACCTGGTGTAGTTGTCATGTGAGGTACATACCACACAGGGGATTGTGATGAGTAGAGGGGAACACTGCCCTATATTTCTATAGATGACACACCTGTTGTCATGACACATAACACACAGACTGATTACAGGTGTAGTGTGGCACTGTCTTCATCAAAGCAGAGGCTACTGTCCACCTGTGTCCCATGTTCCCTTATCACACCTTCACTGTTAGGTAGATCTCTATCTATGTGGTAGTTAATGGGTACAGTGTTTTGGAAAGGAGGAATGGCACTGCAGTATCAACACTTGTCTACAGTCCATGCCTTGGTCACCACACACCTGTTGCAGTACATATGACCCTGTGTCTCTCTGTCTCTCCCTCTCTCTCTATATGGATTTATATATATATATATATATATATATATATATATATATATATATATTATATTTTATATATATATATATATATATATATATATATGCATATCTATACACATACATGTACACATCCATTGCTGTACACATGGATGTACATATAGGCACATGTACAGTCCACCTTTCATGGTGGGGATATCACTTATGTGACAGTTGAGGGATGTACAGTTATGTGATTATATTGCACAGTGTTGTGCAGAATGCATGTGGGTGTCCTCAGCCCATGTAGCATTAGCAGGCCTCACTGGCTGTAACACAGCAGATCTGACAAATCAGTCCCACAGCATTTAACCACCACATGACATATATCAGCACTACATGCAGTTTTCTAGGCCTCACACTACGACCTACATAGATATATGCACATATCAACCTTCAATGACAGATATCTGTCCACCCTTCACTAACAGTTGCAGTATGTCCCTTGCCCTATGCGCATGTGCAGATACAGATAGATACATACTGCTGCCACACATGGATGATTTGCAGTGTGTAGAGTACTCTTCAGGAACATCTACTACATGCCAACACATACACGTGAGTTACATACCTTACCTTTGTATTTCCCTGCTCCGTGTGTTACGGTTTTGTAGGTTTTTATTTATTTTTTTTTGGTTGTTTGTTTTGGGTTTTACCCCTCTATTTCGGTTTATGTCTCAGTTTCTCTCTCTGTTGTGTCGCAGTCTCTGTCTGTGTCTGTGTCCGTGTCTCTCTCTCACTCTCTCTCTCTATCTCCCAGTGCCTGCAATGATAGAATTGCATGTATGGACTGCAGGTACAGCCTGCTTTTCTAGGTATCTGCACTTGTGCATGTGACAGCCTCTGCACCAATTGCTGCCCACCACTCAGTAATTGCATGCAGCCTGCTGTGTGGTGATTGCATTACTCACTGTGATTGCAGCCCACTGCTATAAAATGCTAGGTTAGGTATGCGTAGCCCTTTCAGCTTTCCAAGGTGGGGCCCATGCTTGTTTGCTCTGGACACCGTTGTGTCAGTCAGACGTTTGGTATATGTCTCTTATTTGAAGCTAGGGTTGTAGCCAGTTATATGCATGTTGTACTCAAACCTGAATGTTGCTGCTTCCAGTACACACTTCTCAGTGTAGACATGTACTCACCCCTCCAAATGCTAACACAGGATACATGGGAGTATGTACTTTATTTCTGACTTACACAATTTACTGCCATACAAATGTGGTTATTGCACTGTATTCCTGTGGCCAGTATTTATCCTGGTCTGATACTGTGTGGTGTATGTAAGGTGCTACTGTAACATTATTCCCTGCTAGGATGGCTGGTTCTCCTTTCACAGTCATGTCATGCAATTCCACAACAACTGCTGGTAAAGACCCTCAGAACAGGATTTGTGTTATACCATGCCTAATTTCCATTTACATTCTCTCATTGTAATGCATGATATATTTATTTCAGAACCAAGTTATTTGTATATCTGCTGTGGCTTAGTTGTAATTCATGCAGTCTATTGGGTCAAGGGTCTGGGGTTCGAGACTGGCAGAGGTTTTTTCTTTTGCTGCTCAGCAGAACAAGGGCCCTGCCATAGAGTGACTAAGGCACTTTTAAGCAGTTGTAAGCGGGTTTGAGCAGGTTTGCGCGACACTTAGTTAAGTGCACACATGCGCACACTCGCTTAAACCCGCTTACTACTGCTTAAAAGTGCTTACTCGCGCTAACCCCATGCTAATTTTTTTGAAAGAAAAGAAAATGGGGAGGTAGGAAAGTGGTGAAAAAAGGGGCACAAAGAGGGACAGACAGTAGGTAAACAAGCTCAGGATGTGCAGGACGGGTGTAGGGAAGGTCCATAGCTGCCCATTTCTTTACCAGCAACAGCTGTGCATATGCAATACATTTGGAGTGATATTTGAAACCTTCCACCCCTGGGAGAACAAAGTATGTTGTACTGCCAATTATAATTATCAGTTTACATGTCCAATGGACATGTGTGTGAAATGGGCAGCTATGTAAGGGGCATAATTTTTTTGTGGGTACAGATTGAATTTTTTTTTTTTTTCAGGTGAGAGTGGGAAGTGAGGTAGAGGAAGTAGGTATGTCTGGGGAGGTAGGTTGGGGAGGTAAACAGACAAGACAGACAAGACGCATACAGGGGCGGTGTATGACACATGGGGTGGGTGAACACAATTGATGGGGTTGGATGTTTTGAAATCGTAAGCCCATGAGCCCACAGATGGTAACAGTGGAACTGAGATCCCCACCCATGGGCAGTCACCACTGCACCTTCACAGCCCCGAGGGTGGCTGTGCTGGGGGCTGCGTAGGATGGGCAGGCTCACCCGTGAGATGCGCCACTCTCGCCTCAAGCTGGCGTAGGGGATCAGCGACTGAACGCTGGATCTCCCTATGCACCACAACCCAGACCCTTTGCAGGGTGACAGGTGGCCCTTCTCCGCCCATGCTTGCATGGGGGGATGAGCCCCATCCCCTGCAGCGCTTCCACCCGAAGGTGGCACAGGACCAACGGAGGTGGGGAGCCCGAGCTGGGCACCGGACCTGCTGGTGCCAGGTGCACTCTCCAGCTGAGGAGGGACAGGTGGGTCCGCTGGGACCGGCTTTCCCATACGTCCTGTGGTTAGATGTGTTTAATTACAACATAAACAACAGCATTCCAGATTAGTTGTAACAGCATGCAGTAATATTCCCATTAACCCAACACACCAAGGTTCCAACAGTTGAACAGCAAGCATGACACATGCATATATTGAACCACAGTGGATATTCCAACAGCATGCAGGGATATTTGGTAGCAACAGGCCACCATGATTGTGGTATTTAAACAGGGCACATGCATCAACGTGAATGCAAATATTTATAGAACAATTGGACATATGTCCCAACAAATATTTAAGATTACACATACCCACTGAGGTGTGGAATTGCATGGTTTATGCACATACAGTAGGGTGTAGAAAAAAACCTTGGTTAACATTTTATAATTACCTTTTAGTCTACACTACATTCCTAGTGACTGCAGGTGTATATCCCCTACATGTATTATTACACTTGCCACCATACATTAGGTTGTGTAATGGGTTTGGCTACTTCAATATATGCCTGACCTATATCTGACATACTAACTGTCCAGGATGCAGATGTTACTGCTACATATTTCTTGATTGCATTTATTTATCTACATATCTGGGATGTTTTCACATAACATTTTCACTTCGATTTGTACAGAACCCTGCATTTCTTGACACACACTCACATTTCTGGGGAAAAAATAACATGCTACACATGTGCCAGATTTACTTATGCATGCCAGCCAGTAACTAACTGTTGCAGACTGTATATATGCTTCACAGCTACTAGCACTTCCATCACCCACTTTATATGGGACTGCACAACTCTGGGTTGCCAGCACTCTTTCAAACAGTACTATTTGTATAATGCAAGGGTGCAACAATATTTCAAACTTTGTGACACAGACACACTCCAGATTTTAGACCTTTATTAATGGCATTACACAATTTTCCACAAGCTCACTCCTTTATTTGTTTTAACAGTGCATATGGCAGACCTGTTCAAGACATATTATACCTTTATTAATAGGTTAGAACATTGTTTTTTCAGGCTCATTCACTTATTTTATATGACAGTGCCTGCAGAGATATTATTCCAGACATATGTTACCTTTCTTAATGGGTTACTACACTCTTTTTCTGCATCTCTGACATTTTTATCTGACAGTACATGCAGAGGACTTATTCAGGCAATTTTATGGCTGTATTATTGGACTACAACACTTTCTTTCATGCTCTCTCCCATATTTTAAATAACAATACATGCAGAATAATCACTAACCTGCCTGGTGGCGCAGCCTTAGCAGCCTATCAGCATAGGCTTGCTGATTCGCAGCACGGTCACCTGCAGCTGTAAAGTAAATGAAGGGATATTGAGACATACCTATCCATTATACATACTCAATTATCAATTCTTACATACTGCATTCCATGGCTACATACTCAGCTGTGGGGCATTCTGCATCCCATGGGCCTCCTGTATCCATTGGTTCAGGCGGTCCTGCTTCTGTCTCTTCAGGTCTGCATGGTGGTGATGGACCTGCTCACCAGTCCGAGGAATGCCTGTGGCACTGGTGAGGTCATGAGCTAACCGGTTCCAAGCCTCTGCCTTGTACTCCATCCCTTGGAACTGGCCCTGCAGGAGTCTTGACTCATTATGGTGGACAAGGAGCCAAACCATGTATTTTGACTCCTCGATGCCCCAACGTTGTACTCGAAAGCATGTTCCCTCTCCGACACCAGCCATTCTAACTGCAGATGTGAGCTACATTCAGTTATGGCATATATTCCTGCCTACAGGGCTTAAATATGCCGCATTTCCCGCACTTTTTTGTGATTGGCCGTTTTTTAAAATTCTCGGCTGACTGCAGACCTGCTTAGTAATGGGTAAACTACCATTAGTAAGTATATGTATGTTAACAGTGGCTGTTTCCCCTAAGTTGTCACGGCTTAGTGGTTCTGTACTTTGCTTATAAAGCACAGAGTCCTGGTTTTGAACCTTGTCATGCATTTTATTTTCATACTGTCCAGACAGGCTAGGGGGTGTGGCTGCGTTTAAGCAACTTTGCTCTACGTTGCTTCTGGGTACCCTACGGTGCCCTGGTTGGCACGGAGTGCACGTCCGTGCAAACACATTGCGCTAGTTAAAGTGCTATTTTGCTATGGGCACCTCTATTGCACTGGGTTAACCGTTATTAAACTATGGGCAACTCTATTGTGCTGGGTGAAGCGCTGCTTAACTGCAGGCAATTATATATAATGATTATTTAAAATATTTATTTTGTTCACTGATACATTGGCCATTTCACTGCATTTTAGTACTATTTACACATATTTGTCTGGTATTATTTCATATACTGATTTAAAAATAAATACGAAGGGGAGTGGTGGGACTCAAACCGTGAATGCCTTTTCTTTGTGCGAATGATCTACCATTGCACTATTGCTATTTGGTGTGATTTGCATAAACATTCTTTCTTATGCTCTTCCATGTCAGAATTGCTAACTCTAGCTAAGCAATGAGCACACCCGCACACATACACGCAAATACGGGCAGATATTTCGGGAATTTAAAAAAAAATAAAATTAATTTTTTACTTTTTATAACTGTGATGAGGGTTTACAATGTCAGGGAGTGTGGTGCTGGGTGCAAGGACATTTGAGCGGACTCGCTCTTGTGTATTTGCTTTTACTTTTCAAACACTTGCAGGGGCGTGGACATTTAGACTGCTTGGCAGTCTGACACGCCCCCTGCTTTCTTACATGGTCCGTGTACGACTTACGGTTGGGTCAGCGTGCCCTCATGCATATTTATGGCACACTGACATCATACCATTCAACTGCAGCCTCCGAGTAAGACTTATTAAGTCTTACATGGAGGATTCGTGAATCCGGGGGTTACTGTGGCCATAATTTTCATTGGAATTACAGTTTTTTCACATGTGAAAATATAAATCAGTAGAAGTGCAGGCATTAATTATTTAAAAGTAGAAAAATCCATCTTTATTGCTCATTAGGATTTCATCTAGAATTCTGGTAAGAATTAATTCTTTATTCAGTAATACTCTACCACAAAGATGCAGTGCATTAATACATTAGTAATAATTATCAAACATTAGTCATAACATTCAAACTTTTATTACAAAGCATTTCAAATAAAATAACTTCATATAATATCATAAGTGATCAGTCGTGATTGCTTTGAAATTTCAGGCTTCTTTTTTTACAGCACCATTCACCTATTTTTCTTCATACATTGCCTTTGATTTGATGTGCACAATGCATTCCTATACATGCAGTTTATTTCAGAATACATTATTTACACTTGCAATAGCTGAATTTGAACCTTGAGCCTGTTTTTACCTAGCAATATATAGTTTTTGGTATATACTGAGTCTAATGATAAAGTGTGTGTGTTTGTGTGTGTGTGTGTGTGTGTGTGTGTGTGTGTGTGTGTGTGTGTGTGTGTGTGTGTGTGTGTGTGTGTGTGTATGTGTGTGTGTGTGTGTGTGTGTGTGTGTGTGTGTATGTATGTGGGTGTGTGTGCATGCATGTGTGTGTGTGTGTGTGTGTGTGTGTGTGTGTGTGTGTGTGTGTGTGTGTGTGTGTGTGTGTATACGTGTGTATACGTGTGTGTGTGTGTGTGTGTGTGTGTGTGTGTGTGTATACATGTGCATACGTGTGTGTGTGTGTGTGTGTGTGTGTGTGTGTGTGTGTGTGTGTGTGTGTGTGTGTGTGTGTGTGTTAGCATGCATTTGTGTGTATGTATGTCTGCATATGTGTGTGGGATAGTGGCTGATGACCAAAGAGAATTCTTCTACCAACACATTGCATGGGCTGCTTGTGGCAAATATCCCAAAAAATTGCTGTTTAGCAACGATAGCAACTGTGGGTGATTTGGAGGTATGCAAAATAGACTGATAATAATGTCTTCTCCAGTGTGGCTAATGCTGTCACTCAATTGCAATCTATGCAATCACGTAAATTATGCAATCACGTAAATTGACCTACCTTTGATAGATAGTTTATGGCAGCATTAGGGATTCTTTCTAAATCCTGGAATTCACATATACACACACACACACACACACACACACACACACACACACACACACACACACACACACACACACACAGAATGACTAAGGTCATGAAGCTCCATCAAGAGGTTTGTGTTATAAAGCACTGATGAGAAATAAATTGTTAATATCAAAGAAAACCAAAAAAATAACTGAAATAATAATAAGCCATTCAAATAGTAATCAAACTTAAAAGGCAGATGCAAGAAAGCAGAAAAGGGGAAGATAATGATCTAGACCAAAGCCTGAAAAATGACAATAGTGCAAATACATATTTAAAAGGAAAAAAAGTCAAATAAATGAAAAAGCTATAGCTAAATAATGTTGTTGCAGTTAATAATGATAAAACAAAAAAGGGATTAATTTTATGCATCCAAGTATGAACTATTATTTTAGGAAGTAAAAAAGATAAAAATCAAATACAATTTTTTGACCATAGCAAAGCACAGGAAAAAAAAAACACATTTGTGCTCTTCATGTGGTAAAAACATAAAGTCACATCCATAAAGATTAATGAACAGACCTAGGATACTAATAACTGTAAAAATATGTTCTAAATAGGTGGGTAAGATATACATCACATCACAGAAAAACAGATCAGAAAATTCAGAATAAGAAACAGGGTCACAAATATAAATTATTCATAATGAAAATTCCATCTCATCTAGAACATGATTCAGATTAGCTCTTCTAACTGGTATAAAAGAAGTGGGATTTCAGCCATGCTGTGCTGCTGAGTAACAGTACAGTAGTATAACAGGGTTTCTCACTGTCTACACTTTTCCTTGGTGATGTCAATAAGAGCATTCCTTAGTATGTCTATTAAATAAACCAGAAACTGTGGAGCAACAAGAATCTGGTGGGAAGTTATGCTCATCGATGTAAAAATGTTGGCAGCTTCCAGTGTTGTTCATTCACTATGTAAAGCAAAAAAGCAGAAATATCCAACATACAGCAAAGAAATAACTTCTATTCATTCAGCAAGGACTGCTAATAGGGAGCATAAAATATTGGGGGGACAGGGTGCAGAGTATTACATTCCTTAGATGAAAGCAGAGGGCACATAAATGCCACAATACCATGAGTAATTCCAGCATCTGATAACATCTGTAGAATACAGAAACACGAGCATAAAAAGATTTGTAGGGACCGGTACAGTGGTAACCCAAATAAAATACAGAAAAGGAGATGACTGGTATACCCGGTGTGGATGTGGGGCATTGGTGGCGGCCTGGTAGGATAAGGTCTGAGGGGACCAAAACAAAAAAAATCTCATTGCTTTTAATTAGGCATATCTCAGTCATTTTTTATGTGAGATTGTGATTTGCTCACCATATTTTTACTTCTTGCATCATTGTGTTACTATGAAGTAAAGCAAGTAAGTAGATTCAGGGGTGCATGGAGTCTTACCTCATAAAAAAATGTTTTTTTTACAGTTTTTTTTTTTCCACTTACAATTAACATTTTTGATGTAAAAATATAGCAAAGCAGAAATGTTCACACTGACATAGAGGAAGCACTTTTTTCACTCTCATGTCCCATCAGTTATCAACCATTTCTTTATTTCCTTTATCACCTGTAAAGTTTTGCATTCTTTGTTACTCGATACTTTGACAATCTTACCTTCCAAATTTGCCAGACAAGTGTTTCACTCAGCTAAAGTATCAGCCTTCTTAATATATTATTTTAAGTCTTTGCAGTTGCCGTATTAGAGATTGGATTTGTTATTTCTTTATGTATGTATTTGTGTATTTGTTTACCTGTATTGCCCATCTTTTGCGAGGACACGTTTTTCAGTCCACTTCAGCAAATAAAAATGCATGCTATTCTGTTTCTTCTGATATACGTTCTGATCCATCTTCTCTTTTTTAAAAGGACTAGCCCTTTCTTGTGATTCACAATGCACCCCCTGCTGTACTGAATATGCCTTTCAAACAGCTCTCCATACAAAATTTTGCATTCTTGTCTCATAGGCCACTGCTTCCAACTGTGTATATCTTCCACCAGTGGTTTCCTTTCTGAGAGACTGGATGAATATGTGTCTAAACACCCAGGTATGAAACGATGCCTGCTCATTACTCTTATATACCATTCATTTTATTGCTTACTTATACCATATAGTATTCTAGCAACTATATTACTCAAACATAAAGCATCCCTACAACTTAACATAGTAACCTTCCCACCATACCTATTACCCACAGAGTACAATCATAAAGTTTCCCTAATAAACAAACACATTCAAAAACTGAGAAAACTAATAACCTCATGCATATCAACACTAGCCCTAAGTGGAGACATCCACCCCAACCATGGCCCTACCATCTCCAACCCCAATCCTCATAATCAGACTCGAAGCCACAACGTCTCCCATATCACAGCCAATATAAAGCCAAGTGACTTCCTTCTTCTAAGTCTAAATATTAGAAGTATATCCAACAAAGTCCACAAACTCCATGCCACCATAGACTTGTACTCCCCAGATATAGTCATCCTGACAGAAACCTGGCTAAAACCTCACATTACCAGTGAGCAAATCTTCCCTACTGGTTACGGCATACTAAGAGTAGACCGGCTAAACAAGAAAGGAGGTGGTGTAGCTATAATATTTAAACAGCATCTAAACATCCAGATCTTAAAATCATCAGCTCCACAAATAGGCAATGAAGAAATAATATATACCAACCTCAAAATAAACCAAAACAAAACCATCAACATAATTGGACCTGGACAAAACATCCCTCCACTAGAAAACCTCCTCAGCTGGTCTACCCACCATCTCCCCCAAGAAACTATAATTTTTGGTGATTTCAATATTGACTGGCAGTCCTGTTCTGGCAACCATCCAACCCATCATGTAAACCTTCATGGCTTCACCCAACTACTCCAGTCACCAACCAGGATAAATAAAAACTCCAGCAAGCACACTACCCTGGACTGGATACTAGTTAGTAAGAGCCCCCAGTCATATATAACAGGCTGCTTATCAGATAGCCTCAGTGATCACTCCCCAACATTCCTACTCAGAAAATACCTATACCAAGCTAAACCTGTCATCTACCGTCAAATACGTAAAAAAACTAAACTTTAACCCACTCACATTCAACTCATCCCTCAAAGAATATCACTGGCATCCTCTAAAGTACCTCAGTCTTGATGACGCAGTTGAATTTTTTAATACTACCTTCCTGAGCATCCTTAATTACCATGCCCCCATAAGACTTTCCAGAACCAAAGCACAACCCTCCCCATGGCTATAGAAAACCACTGTCAGAAATGAGAAACAGGGATAAAGCCTGGGAGCACTGGCACAAAACCAAAACCCCTCAACTAGACAGAAAGTCCTAGAACTGTGCAATAGAGTCAAAAATTTAATAAAACAGGACAAATTCCAATAATACCTGTCTGCCCTAGACTCCTCCCAACACAGCCCCAAACAGTTCTGGTCCTCCATAAACTCCATCCTCCACCCAGGTAAAGTCAATACCCCTCCTACTAACATCCCTCATTCCTCCGAAAATATTGCTACCTCATTCAACACACACTTCACACAAACCATACTATCACTAGCTAAACAACACAACTCCCCTCCCCTCCAACCCACACCTTCAACTAGTAATCTCCCTACTGCCTTCTCTTTTTCTGCTGTACCTACCTCCAACATAAAAAAAACTTAACTAAACTTAAGCCCACCAAATTAGCAGCAGACAACCTCCCAAGTAAATACCTACAAATCTCAGCTGATGATCTGGCCTACCCAGTATCCATCTTGATTAACCAATGTCTGTCAGAAAGTTACGTTCCCACACTATGGAAAGTATCACATATAATTCCCCTCCACAAAGGCGGCCCCTCCACAGAACTAACCAATTACCGCCCCATAGTTATTCTCTCTCCACTCTCCAAAATGCTAGAGAGATGCATTCACTCTCAGGTCTCAGACTACCTCCCTACTAACAACCTCCTTTCCAATACTCAGCATGGTTTCCAACCAAACCATAGCACCACCACTGCCTTAGTCTCCTTTACTAACACTATCCTTCAGCATAAAAACAATGGCTATCTCTCCTCTGCTACTTTCCTAGACCTATCTAAAGCATTTGACATGGTCCCACACAAACAACTCATCTCTGTCCTCAATAACCTATCCTTCTCTCAATCAGTCACCAACTGGTTGCAGAGTTACCTGTCTGACTGCCAACAATCCGTTGTATGGCAGAATGACATATCTCCCCAACTACCTGTCTCTATAGGGGTTCCCTAAGGATCCATCCTTGGACCCATACTCTTCTCTATTTTTACCAATAATCTAGCTTCTGCCATGAAACATGGCACTCTCATACAATACGCAGATGACTCAACCATCATCTGCTCAGCCCAGTCCCTACCCAAACTGCAAAAAGTCACACAGGAAGCCTTTTCCTCTGTTGAAACTTGGTTATCCAATGCCCAATTAATACTCATCCCAAACAAAACTAAACTACTCATCTTCCAACCCACCAAACATACTCAAAACAACTCTCACTTTAACATCACAGCAAAAGACAACACCACTATACACCCAATAGAACACACCAAATTGCTAGGAGAGGAAATAGAGAATAAACTAAAATTTGACATTCACATATCCATGACCATAAAAAAGTCCACAAAAAACTAGGAGCATTATAAAGAAATAAGCAACTTCTCACCAAAGCAGCAAAGATTTCAGTAGCAAATTCCCACCTTATCTCCACCCTACTTTATGCCTCTCCAATATATACCAACCTAAGACAATGCAATCTAAACAAGCTAGAGACCTGCTACAACAAAATCGCCAAATTCGACACAGGGGCATCCTACCGTAGTCACCACTGTCTCTCACTTGCTGAACTGGGCTGGCTTGAACTCCCTCACCTCCTTCAATGGTATCAACTCGCACTCGCCCACAAACTAGTAATCCATCCACTAAATGTCCCATTCCTCCAGAATCTACTCCAACCCTATCACACCACCAGATCACTAAGATCCAGCAAAAAAAAATCACTTGCAGATCACTAAAGCCAATAACTCTGCTGGTGAAGCACTATTCTCTTGCACCATAGCCGAATTATGGAACTCCCTCCCACCCACAATTACCTCCATACCATCATGCACCCACTTCAAAACTTTAGTAAAAGCACACCTAAAAACATGCTGGCTATGCCCTTGCAACTCCCACTCTAATATTACCCACCCCACCCAATCACTACCTTTCTTTCCACCCCACTAACTACCTTGAACCTTGATTATAGCAAGCTCGGATGCTCATAAGCCTATTACTTATTATACAGCAGGCACTTCTTATTTTAACAATTGTTAATGTCTGTTATGTACTTTGCAGATAAAGATTCTATTTGTCTACTGATGTACTATGTTCTTCATCTGTAACTATGTTTGTAATTAATTGCTATGTTAATCAAATTGTTAATCGCTATGTAAATCCAATGTAACTACTGTCTGTATATTTTAACTGTGGAGCTTTTCTCCCCGGGCCTCCGCTGAAAATGGAACTACGTCCAGTCAGACACTCCCGGTCAACAAATGTAAATAAATAAATAAATAAATAATAAAATACCAAAAACATGATCTCTCCATGCCATCAATTTCCTGCTATGTACTTAATGGTCTGCTTTTAAACATCTCTTTTTTTATTCATGCTCAGTTTTACACCTACATTTTCTTTGCATTATCGTATCTAACAAAACATTGCTTTCCTTATTTTCATCAACCAATAAATTAAATGAAAAGGTACACAGGGAACATTTGAGTTAATCATTCTTTGCTCCCTTTCTTCTTCCTTCCTGATTTCAGGAAATAATAGTAAGAAACAATGTCCTAGTATTTATGAAAGAAACGTTTCTTATCTCTCTCTCTGTATATGTATACATTTATATATATATATATATATATATATATATATATATATATATATATATATATATGTGTGTGTGTATACCATTATTGTTTGCAAAAACAATGTATTAAGATTTGATTTTTGCAAAGGGAAGTGTCAGTAATGAGGAATGTTACAAATACTTAGTAAACTGAGTGGGAGCATCACTAGCAGTCTCCCCTTCTGACCTTTAATTTAAATTCTTATAGGCTGGGTGTTTTTTAATCTCTTTATTTCTAATTTTTTTCATTGGATACATGTTGTGCAACTTGAAAGAAATATTAATATTATTATTACTGTCTAAACAATAGTGGGTCTGTTTGATTCTCTAGAGCAACTTTTAACCATGATGGTTCAGCCGAGTCTATTTGTTTATCAAAGATAGCTCATTTCATTTTTAATAATATTTTTTCCTGATTCAGGATGACAGCATCCTAATAAAACATCTAATAATGTAATCAGAGGTTGTCATAATAGGAAGAACATTTGGCACATGATATCTAAATAACATAATATGAGAGGGACATTAAAACATGCTTGATGTGTAACACAATATATGATAAATCTTTATGGGTTTGCCTGATATACTAATTGGCTCATTAGATGCAGCTTTAAGACTACAAATAAGTTCCTGTTAAGATATGTTACAAAGTGCATGTCTAAAACATACTTATTCAGTCTCTGAGAGGCACACATTTATTAGAATTTCAGAAATGCTAACATATAGAATCTTGCTCAGAATTTGACAGTGTTTGCAGATTACTGAAGGTAGGACATTGCTGCCCTTCAGTAATAATAATGCTATTGAAGGCACTGCTAGTAAGCTACAGTTTACCAATTTACGTAATAAAAGGTATTTTATGTAGCCTTTATAGAGGTGTTTTAATAGCAACCTAAAATGACTCAATATAGATAGCTACATTGAATGCTAGAGGTCAGATTAGGTATTTTGTGCAATTTTCAGTTTTACTCAGTATTTATTGTATTGCTTTGTGACAGGGCTCTTTGCAAACTAAATGAAATTGAAACAGACAAATGCTTCTTTTCGTGCCTTTATGCAATTTTTATTTGAACTGTGACACTATTAAAACACATCTCTTTGCAGAGTCTTAAAAATACTAACAAATATGTATATTGCTAACAAATAAAAATATAATGATTCATGGAAACAATCCAGATATGAAGTTAATGGACTGAACTTTGAATTCATAAAAGAATAAGCAAGCAAATAAAATCTTTTATAATAGTTTTAGTAATGCAAAATAGGTGACTTTATTTTCAAAACAGCAGTATCCTAATAGGCAAAGCTACTTATGTGCTTTAAAGGATTATTTTTTCTTATGAGACAACACATGCATCTTTACTTAAGTCAAATTCTTTTGGGGATATTTAACTCTCTGTAAAAGAGAATTCAAGCTTAGGACACGGGGTTTCCTTGACATTGTAAAACATGTTTATTGTTGTCAGGCTTAACTTTATACTCCTAACAGTTGAAACAAATGACAATATGTCTCTAGGCATTATGGTGTAAAATTAACAGAGCCTTAATATCCACCCAAGCCTAATTAAACCTCTCTAGTTTAATAAAACAAACTTTCTTCATAAAAGATGTAACACCTTCCTCAGATATACTAGCCTCATCCTGTATGATTTAATGCGTATTCCTGCATTATAAATTCCCACCTACAAAATCATATTCCAAACTTGGCAACAATCATTCTCATGAAATAAATTCTTCTGCTTTCCTTTCTCCCAACTTTTTAATTTTGTCATTATTCATTTACAGCCCTTCCTCAGTTTCTCTGCTGACATCATCATATGACACCAAACTATCAGTGACAATTCATCTGATTAACTAAGTAACAGTGGAGCTGTAATTTCTTTGTATTACCCTTAATCTCCACCCTTCTATATCACGTTTCATTTCCTTCTCTGATGCACCAACCAACATGCTAAATAAAATAGGGCTCAATAAGCACCTTCCTTAATCATGTTCAGCATTTCCACTTCTTTTTCTACTATGCACTTTTTTTTGTTTTTGTTTTTTGTTTGTTGTTGTTTTTTGTTTTCCATTTTTTTATACCAGCTGATGACAATGGATCCTATATCTTCTAACAAAATCTGTCTTATTTTCCTAATATCTGATAAAACATTCCCCAGGATTCAATAATCTCTCTCTATGCTTCAAAAAAGCACAAGAGGTAACACCAGAAAAATCAAAGGATACCATTTATTTAAACCACACCAAACAAAAAATAAAAGCGTGGTGTGGTTTAAATAAACGGTCTCCTTCACTTTTTTTTGTTGTTTCCTCTTGTGTTTTTATGAAGCTTTTGCCTGTTGTTCTTAAGAGGTACTCTATCCTTTGACTGTTTATGTTACTTTTTGAATCTCTGTGTATGCTTCTTGCAGAGCCTACATGGAGTTTACGTGTTTGTGTGGTGGTGAGCTCGAGTGTTAGTGCACAATGCATTTTAATGACATGTTTTACACCTAAGTTAAGTTTCATATCTGGCAACAGTGTTGCTATCCAGGAAACTGTGTAAGTGAACTTGCATGCAATTCTGTTTAAAAGCAGAGCACCTATGGTCTGTGGCTTTGCGTGGAAATGCCATAATGACCACCAGGACTTCATAGATAGCTGTGAATATGTTAGTGTAGCATATCTCCACAAAGGCCAACATAATTCAGAGACATTTAACAAGAAATAGAGACAGATTTGCTATAGATGTAACATGGAAATGTGGTAGAATGAAACTCAGATATACCTGTCATCCTCTTTGAGCAAGATATGCGGACAAAGGCATTCATAATAGGGAGACAAAGGCCCAAAAATAAGGGCAGATTTTTAATATTGCACTTCCAAACTTAGAAGGTTGGTAGAATAATAGGTTGTACATTAGCATGAACTTTCTGAAGAGCATGAAGTTTGAAACTCAAATGTTAGTCATCAGTTTCTGACTTCACTCAGCAATGGCGTGCCAATGATTTGCCAAAAAACAAAAATGTATGAGGAAAAGATCACAGATATAATCCAAAATATGAACATTCCTCTGCACAAATCAGGACAGTTGAGATCTACGCACTCTGATTTATGTAATACTGAGTCACATTAGTCCAGAAATCATCCCAGTGATATGGCAGAAAGCCACAAATTTGATAATGATAATATCTGGGCATCTTGGGAATATCTGGGCAGTTAAGAAGTATGAATGCGAAATATATAGTCCAAACACAGTACAGGACAGTGTACCAAAAGTGCAGACTATTGTGGTAGCCCATTTCTGGCATTCTGTACTGAAGCTTTGTTAATGATCTGTAACAGGACATGGACTGCCATGTAAAATGATCACTCAGGGGAAGTGTGTGTATTGAATAGAGACACACAGATGAATTGTAGGTATGAACATAGGGAAACAGTATAGGTGAAACTCCCTCATGTACAGCACAAGAGGGCACGTCAATGGAAGATGGTTGTAGCAGCAACAACAAACATATATTTATATGGTACAGTATGGATTGTATAGTGACAATGTGTTATCTGTGACTGTCACACAAGGTGACATAACAATGGGGAAGATGTCTGTGTGATATAAGCATCCTTACATGAATAATGCAGAAGACATCTATCAGGGATCTGACATTCAACTGGGGTAGGATGCATATTGTGAAGCTGTGCAAACTGATATGCCTGAATATGAGTGTACTCTCAGCAGAGATCTCCAGCAAGGTGGCCACAGGCACAGGATCATAGAAAACATTACAAGAGCCAACCACAATCATGGACAATATCAGACTAATACCACCACTAATCCCATGCCTCTGACATAACATAAGTGATCATTATCCTGGTACTGTAATATTTGCAGGAGGTGTTAGGAGTGACACTGCTAAACCTGTATGTGACTGTATGGCAACACAAGCTAGATGCCTTGTGTGCATGACATATATAAATATGGCACACTCCACACATTCACGAATGATATACTAATGTTCTCAAACACCACTTTATGTAGTGTGTGCATAAGCAGAACAGGTAGCACACATGCATCTGGTGTAAGAACTTGATTGGTGCTCCTCACTATCAGACAGCCTGTATATTCCACAGAAAGAATACCTAGGTATGGGTAATAAGCTATGTGGCAATGCACTATGACAAAGGTGGTACACGTCAGTTACACATCACTGGAAGATGTGTAGGGAGGTACATGAAGAATGGTGCACTGTACACAGTTATTGGTGTGATGAAGGCTGGGAACCATGAAGGCAGTATGGCCTCTGATGTGTATGTCCTTCATATACATAGTACTTGTGTTACATTCAAGGAAGTAGTCAACACTCTGACTACATGCTGGTGGATGTACCACTTACCATCTACCCCAGGATATGGGTCAAATACCTATTTGTCTGATTATAAGGCATGATGTCCACATTATACCTGGGTGGCGTGTTTGTTTCCTGATTCAGTAAATCCCTCCATGTTTCTTGCCAATGCAAGTGTTGTCATGGCTGTGGCAGTGGCAGCAGTTTTTTGTCTGTATTGATGCTGTCTGTATTGCACTAATATCACCGCTAGAGTCAATGATTTCCCACAATCTCTAGTCCCACAGGCAGCTGTTTGGACACAGCATGCGTATGTCATCTGTGAAGTCCACCACTTAACTAATAAGTAGGAAAGAGACTATCAGATACCCCTAATGCACTAACCTGATCACTAGACCTGGCATACATGTC
>NC_056727.1:1026829589-1026929589 GCF_019279795.1 Protopterus annectens | reverse complement strand
CTATGACTCTGTGGATATGTTCCTGCTGATTCCTTACTTAGGCTTGCAGATAAGTTTTCTTAGGCATATGGGTCAATAGTTGCAGTTCTGCATGTTACCAGATTGATGTGTATTACATAGCACACAACATTTCATATTACATTTTGTACTGTGGTTGATATATGTGTGGAAAAAGTACTGAGACACCAGGGTTGCAGTGCTTGGGGGGATGGCAACAGATGGATGTATTGTAAATATGTGATATATTGTTAGATAGTGCTCTCAGTTTGTAATGTTTACACATGTAATTTCATGTTGTACACAAGGAATGGACTATAAACAACAGTAATAAAGGATAATATGTACATTTCCATAGTGGGGTGAACAGGGGGGTTTGTTCAGTGGTTACCAAAGCGCATATGCATGCACAATACACATGTTTGCACATAAGTAAACAGTGAGCAAATGCGAGCCGCATTGCTAAAGTCTGATAGTACTGAGTTTATGAAATACACCTGCTGCTTCACTGACTCTATGGCAGCATGTCGTAATGTATTGATGCATTCCTTGTTGGGGCCAGATGGTACTGAGTTCAAATACAGGTGTATGTAACTAATGTCATTCGGCTTTTCCCAGTTACGGGTCGTCACAGTGGAACTCCGGTCCACTAATGATTGGCAGTGGATTTTTACAGTGCCCAGGTGCCAGCCCTATGCCCAACCTTCAAAGAAGACACACAAATACAGGTATATCTAATACCTTTAAATGCATTGCCACTATATCTAATACTTTTAGATACACGTCAATACAGTGTAGCCATTCCATGTTGCTGCTCATTGGTGTGCAGTGGGCACCTTCACCCAAAAATGTATTAAAGATGTGAAATGGGTTGATAAGAAAGTGGTGAAATGGAGAGCAAGCACGTGGAAAACAAGGGTAAAGAAGGGCAGGAATGTGCAGGAAGACGATAGGAAAGAACCATAGCTATCTATTTCTTTAACAATTCAAAGTGAACATATATGGAAAATATTTACTGAATTTGAACTATTACCTCCAGAAAGAGGGATGCCCATAACAGTCATGTTGTATAGCCAACTGGACTGACACAAGTATTTCAAGAAGACACATGTCCAAAATGGAGAGCTATACATGGGACACTTTTTTTTTTTTTTTTTTTTGTGGGACAGGTGCCCTTTTTTTTTTGGAAAGAGAGGAATGTTGGGGAAGGGATCTAGGAATGTCTCGGTCAGCCAAGTTATGTAGTTGAGGAAACAATTGCAGAAAGGCAAGGCAAATGAGACAAAAGACAGGGATGGTGATGGACACAAAAGGTTGGGGGATACCATAATTGGAGGTGAGGTTGGGGACATCCCGAACCCATGGTCGGCAACCAGGGTGACAGTGAGAATCGAGTCCTCACCCACTAAACTATGATCACTGTCATCTCACTCCTCTGCTGGCTGCAGTGCTTGTCATCTCCTTCTCCTCCTCCTGGTATGTCAAATGAGGGAGACAGCCTCTCCAGCCAGCGTAGGAGTGCACCAACAGTGTAGCAAATAGGTGCAGGTGATAAGATTATCCGCTCTGCCACTGCTCCTGGAAGGAACCACTGGGCCAGCCTCTAGAGCAGGACTACCTGAGGGGACAGGTAGTGCAGGAGCAGCAGAAGTGGTTTTGCCAGGATGGTTCACAGACATGCTGGGCAACAGTACTGGAGCCTTTAGGGTGGTAAGCAGATCCTGTGTGTCAGGCCTAAAATGGTGTCCTTTGGAGCATTTAGTGATGTGGTACACATGGATGACATGGACACATTTTGACAACAAGTAATACAATTAACAAAATAAATAAATAAAATAAAATACAAATAAAATATAAAAAAATAATAAAGGTTGGGAAGAGAGAAAAGAAAAGAGATAAGAGTAGTACCTTCTTATGTGACATACAATGCATTAATTCAAATATTTGTCTCTATTACCTTAACTTTTACTTTTAAGACTACCACCTCCTAACAGATAACTTTTACTGTTAAGACTACCAGCTCCTGGCAGATGCACATTATACTACAGATTGCAGTAAGTACTCCTTGACATGTGCATATATTGCATATATGTGTATTCCAACTATGCAGATTACAGCAGGGCATTTGTGCCACTGTCATATAGGTTTTCATTTAATTTAAATATGATTGAAGAATTTACAGTATTGTATGGTTAGGAAGTGTGGTATTTCAACCCACAACCTCTGATTAAAGTCTAATATTGTACTCTAGGTTTGTGCTACTGACTAATGCATGCATACTTACTTTTACAGTTGAGATATGCATGCTCAATTTGATACAACTCTATAAAATACCAAAAATCTATATTTAACTTTTAATGCTACAATAACAGTACCCTTCTGCTGCATACATGCAACATACTTCCCTCATCCTCACCAATCTAGCCCCATGGGTTTGTACATTGATCTCCTTGTCCCTGGCAGCTGTAAAAAAACAGAACAGAATACCACAATAAATACCTGTCTTGCCTATATTCAGCTTTTAAGTTTTACAAGTACTCTCTATAGTTTATACTTACACAGGTGTGGGATGTCCACAGTCCTAAATTCATTAATCCAAGCATTGAGGGTATCTTTCTTCCTCTACTGTAGCTCATTGAAATGATGCCTATATTGATCACCAGTGCATTGAAAACTGGTGGCATTGGACACAGCCCAGGCTAAGCTATCCCAAGGTTCTGACTTATACTGGGAGGCAGAATAGTCCCCCTGAAGAATCCTTGCATGATGGTTCTTAACTAAGAGTCCAATAAAAATCTTGGACTCCTGGACACCCCATCTCTGTGCCCTAAACCTGACACCTTCAACACAAACACCTGCCATGTTTACCATGGATCAAGAGCAATGGAGAATGATGCTTTCCTGACAATTCCAGTTATCGTGTTTACTGGGAGAGTGCACACTGTTTGAAACTGTTGCAGTCCGTTACCATTGGGTAAACATGGTGCTCGTCAGTGCGCACCTCTGAGCACCACGTTTGTGCAATTTTAAGCTCAGTGTAGTAGTGCCAAGCAGTGAGACATTATATAATTGTTATTGGATATACAAGCAGTTGGGTATGTGTGTTAGGCAAATGCAAATGCCATAATCATAAAATGAACACAAAAAGCATGGAAGGCAAATAAAAATGTAATTTAAAAAATGTAGTTTAATATGGTAAGCACTTTCACAATGTTAAAATCGCTTCATTGGACCAAGCCAAAATACTAACAACTACATTATATAAAGAATGGCAACCAATCACAAAGCATAAAAATTGACACAGTTAGCCGACATAGTTAAGAAGTAATAAAAACTAGTCAAACATGCCTCAAAACAGGAAAAGGTAATATAAAATCCATAGCAAAAACAAAATGTTTCACATGAAAGCTACTTTTTTCTCAACCCCCAAGATTTTAAAATGGGTTTCAAGGAGATGTGATCATTACGTTCAGAACCCCTATTAGGCCTCATCCTCAAAATCCATTCTAACTCAACTGACTCAGTTCTATTCCTTAAATCACCTAACCTAGAACTCATGTAGACCCTATCTATGACACAAAACCTAAATTCATGAGAAGTCCCTTTCTCAAAAACATGCTTAGCAAGGGCATTACACATATATTGAGTCCTAATACTATATATGTGTTGGGTCTACTTTATTTATGCGAAAGCGTAAAACTGCGAATACATATGGATCAAACCATATGCATCAAAAGTGCAAGCCGTCGAAAACTGAAAATGGAAATCTCCATAGGTGGAGATTTCCATTTACTTCAATGTAGTGCAATCTCGGAGTTGGTATTTTTAAGTAGCGGGGGTCATGGGGGCTTGTCCCCCCCTGCCTACATCTTTTTTTTCTGTGTATTTTTTCTTTATTAACTTTCGTACATTTAAGAGTTCGATGTATATGTGTCAATCTTTATGCATTCAAACTTTTCGATGTTCAAGTTAATAAAGTAGACCCATATGTGTTCCCTTATATGCTCTTTCAAGCTACTGTTGCTCTTCCCAATGTAAAAGCATGAACAAACCATGCAGTGGGCTAAATATATAATGTTCCTAGATTCACAATCAGCCTTAACCTTAAAAGCAAATCTAACGTCAGTGTCTGGATTCATGAAACAACTATGACTATCAATATAGACACAAAAATGACACCTGTTGCATGGAAAAGTACCTAGGGTATCATCAACTAATCTAGGTTTTTTAAATCTATCAGGATAGCATAGCATCCTATTCAAGCATATCTTATTCTTAAAAGTGAAGGCCAGGCACTACCCCACAACCCCTTTGATTTTATCATTCATAAGAAGTATGGGCCAATGCTTCTTAATGATGTCAGCAACAATACCAACATCACTACTATACTGTAGGGAGAAAGGGAGACCCCTTATTACCCTGCCGTCAACCACACCAGCATCCAGTATATTGGTTGCATTCAAGAAGTATGGTTTAGCACATGAGGTCCTCATCTGAACACTAAGTGCTAATCCCTGCTCTACCTCCTTCTGTTTATATCCACGATGCAAAAAATGATCCTTAAGTACAACAATCTTCCTATTAAAACCTTATTCACTTTCATTCACCATGGACATGGATTCCTTGTCCTTTAACTATGTTCTTGAACACATGCTGGGGATGCAAGATAGCCTTGTGTGATGCAATATAGTCTTGTGTAACAACGAATTCCTATAACATCCCTTCCTAAACAATCTCATACTAAATGACATATCATTACGTCTAAACACCTCAACATCCAAAAATTCAATGTTAGTAACTAAATACTTAACAGAAAACTTCATAAAAGATGTAGTACTATGCAAAAACTCAATAAAACTGTACAAATCATTAACTGTACCTGTCCACAACATAAAAATGTCATCCACAAAATGAGAGTTAAAACTAATATAAGTGGAATTGTCATGGCAACCAAACACATACGTGTTTTCCCATTGAGTTAAGACCATGTTGGTGAAGCTATTGGAACAATGAGTGCCTATAGCTATGCCAGAGGTCTGCAAAAATACTCATTAACAAATAAAAAGACATTATTCTCAAGCACCACCTCAAGAACCAAACAAATCAAATCAATACAGATCCTATCAAACGTACTATGTTCATTAAGGGAGGCACCAATCATTTCCAAAACCTTTCTATTAGGGATGACAGTAAGCAAAGATGTAATATCCAGAATAACTAACAATCAATCAAAAGGCAACGAAATATTACTATCATGCACATATAAATTGTAAAAACTGCTTAGAATCCTTTAGCACAACAGTAGATTTGTCAAGAAGGGGTCTAATCTGCTTCTCAATATAAATAGAAAAAGGCTCAGTCAATCACCCTCCCCCAGCCACTATGGGTCTGAGGGGGGATGTAACAGAGTCTGTATGTACTTTAGGAAGGCCATGGAAAGTAGGGACACAAGGAGTCTCAACAGACAAATAAGTAGCTGATTCAGTGTTAATAGCCACTAAGTAAGCAATCATTAACAATGATATGTACATTACATATCATGCTCTGATATTCAACCAAATCAATATTTGTATATACATTAATATCATACAACATAGTTCTAATGGAAGAATAATAAAAGTCCCTGTCCATAATAATTATGGAGCACCCCCTAATCTGCCAACCATATTATAATGCTATCATCATCATTTCAATGCAGATCTTTCATGTAACATCAAACTATTAAAAGCATGACTACCATGTCTGTCCTTTAAAGCTAGAAACAAATCATCCTCACATAATTTCAAAAAAGTTTCAACTAAAGGATGATGTTGAGGCATAAAAGTACTCAGTCTCTTAAAAAGATTGCCATCAGATATTTCATTATAAGAAAAAAAAATTCAACATTAAATTCCTACCCAAAATCCTGAAATCAATTAAACTATTAACAAAATCAGTTCTACAAGTCAGAATAAAGGAAAGCCCTCTGTTTAACACCAAAATCTCAAATTCAGTCAGAGTTCTATTGGAAACATTATATATCAAGGAGTGGCTACAATTTGTCATATCTTTTTTAATGTTTGGTGTCCCCTTGTATCCACAGGTTGCTTCATTTTCATTCTCCCCTGACTCCTCAACCTGCAGGATGACCTGTCTTTCCCATGATGAATGGGTAGGGGAAGAGACAAAGAAAACCTGACTGGCAGATAGGGAGGTAGCATCACATTTATCATCAGGCCATATTTAACCAGTTCCAGTCTTTCTCCTCACATCAGGTTGCTCAACTGGATTAGTTTCATTTCCTTGGTGTTAGTATAAACTGAGATATCAATGGAGATAGCATCTATTTCTAGTCTATTATCACCCTTATTAACAGTCCCCTAGATTCAGCAAGCCCTGCACGGTGTGCAGAAGTAGTGCAGTAGCTCCAGCAGGCAATATGTCTGCTGTGCGATCCAGGAATAAGCTGTAGGGACGTGCACAAGCACTCCTGCACTAGTCCTGCACGGATTCAGCCCTTGTATGCAAATTACCCCATTTTCAGGAGAAATCCATGCAAATGAGATTAATTTGTGATCCAGGAAGCTGGAAGCCAGCCGAGCAGGACTAGTGTAATCTGCAGAAATGTACTCTGCCAGTAACGGAGTACATTTCTGCAAACTACAAAACGGAGACATGGCAGCTCCAAATAAAGTGTGGATATTATTGTAGAAAGCATGCCAATGGTCAGATATAAGGCCATTGGCATGGAAGACAGTTGCAAAAATAAAAAAACAACTTTTATTTTTTTAGCTGATCTCAGCTGTTTAAACATAGGGCAGCAGCGTGCAAATGAGATCAGGCAAAAAATAAGAAAAAAAAAAAACTAAAATAAGCATTCTAACCAAAATCACTATTTTGCTATTATACTCAATGGCAGGCAGAAGACAACATGGCCAGTGAATAGTGGTTGCTAAGTGGGGAGGCCCAGTATGGGACATGTAAATATGCATCAGCAGGCAATCCTAAGAAACTGAGGGGAATGATACTGAATCCTAGATTTCCCCTGCATGCTAGTCAGCACCCAACATTGTAAGAGCAGGAATAGCTTGGTGTAAGCCTAGGAGTTAGCTGACATCATGGGGGGGTGTCAGGTGCACTATAAGTGGATTGCAGCCCTGTGGCTCGGGTTTGCCCTTAGCTTAGCAAAGCTAAGCAAGGGTGTGTGTCTGAGGCTGCCTAGCACTCCTCACATTGCCTAAGTGGGTGTGCGCATCACGCACCGGGTTTTAAAGGAAAAAAAAAAAGTAAACCAGGAAATAGCAGCTCTGTGCACATTTGAGCACTGTGTTTGAGTGGCGCATCCCCAGGCTTAAACAGGAAGGCAATTGGAAGGGAAAACAGCAGTAGGAAGGTAATCTAGGAGAACTAGCATAGCTGGCAGGTGAAATGTATCAGAATCAGCCAATTACACAGGCAGCAGACCAGCCCAGCCCAGAACACTACTATAAACTATGCAAACACCAATCCCTCTGTTTTTTCCCACATACTTTACACCACCAGTGTATACAAGTGGGGGACTTTTAACAAACAAAAACAACAAAATGATAGGGGCTGCAATAGCTATCATACAACAACATGTAGAAGAGGCTGAGGGTGGTGAGGATGTGAATGCTACTGACCAACCCAAAGTGAGTAGACAGAGAAGAGTGTACAGACCCAGGGTAACCTACCAGGGGCTACATGAGCTGGAGGCAGTGGTGTGCTATAGGGTGGACAGGGCCTTCCTACAGCAAATTGTTGAGTTGTGCCAGCCACACCTCACCCACAGAACTAACAGAGGGGAACAAACCACAGTGGATACCAAGGTATGTGTAGGACTAAGAATACTAGCTACATGTACCTTCCAAAGGCCAACTGGGGATATCATGGAGAGCTCACAAGCATCAGTATCAAGGATACTCCGCCAGTTCCTGGATGCCAGGTCAGCACATGCTGCTGATCAAGCATATTTCCCCAACACCCGTGAGATGTTGGCCAGCAATATGCATCTCTTCCACCAAATAGCAGACTATGCTGAGGTAGTGGGTGCTATAGACTGCATGCATATATGCATCAAAGCACCACCCAGTGAGCAGGGTAGGGTCTACATCAACTGCAAGGGCTTCCCCTCCATCAATTGCCAGGTCATGTGCGATGCCCAGGGCATAATAATGAATGTGTGTGCTGGCTGCCCTGGAAGCTATTACAATTCCCACATCTGGCATCTGATGCAGCTGTATGAGAGATTTGCCAATGGGGACATCCCTTACGGTCACCTAGTGGGGGATGCTGGTTACACACTGGAGCCGTGCCTGATGACACCCATCAGAAATGTGCACACCCCGTAACAAAAACTCCATAATGAGGCACATGCACAGACCAGAATTATAACAGAGCATGTGTTAGGGATGCTCAAGTCATGTTTCCCGTGCCTGGACACATCAAATTTAGCCCTGCAGTACTCACCAGTTACATGTACTCAAGTTGTCATCGTATGTGCCATGCTACACAATATGATCCTGTGGAAACAGCTGCAGCAGGAACAGCATGGGGCAGGGCCACACAGCCCCCCCCCCACCATTGCCAAGGCCTGCACAGGCACATAGTGACTAGGACAAGGAATGACCTGAGCCTCCCAAGTCAACAGAGGGAGGCGTGCCCAGTATGCTCTTTCCATGGCAAAGAGGCAACGCATAGCACTTACATTGACACAGGAGGGACCCAGGAAATGACACCTCTCTCTGACTTGCACATACAGTAAAAGGGATGCCAAACATGATACTACCTGTGCTCAACCATGTGTAGGGAGTTTACTATGTGCATCTGACATAGGCAGCCCTCCAGCACCACCCTTAACACTGGCACACCCACAAGGTTAGTCACTCAATTTACCAATTGCTGAATGTAGGAGTATGTGTTGTTACCTGTATCTATGGTATGGATGTGAGCATGCATGGGAATTGGGTGGCTGAATGAGATGCCAGCAGATAGTAGACATTATTATTAGATATTGGCAGCATGAGATCTATAACAAATACTGATGTCACCATAGTAGCCAGTACTACACATGGTGACAAAACCCACTGCAGGAAATGTGCTGGGCCACATGTGTGTCCATATGACACACACATGCCAGTCAGGGAGGTTCACATACTCAACAACAGACACAGCCAGCAGGACAGGTGTAGACAAACACAAACAAAGGCTGTGCTAAGGCTTCTGAATGATGCCTATGGGGAACCTTCCCCCTAGGCCTACACAGACAGACTACATCAGGTCAGGCAGTGTGATGTTAGTTCTGAAGGGTAGGAAGTCAGAAACTAATATGTTGGTCAATCAAATGTAAAACCTGTAGTACACTGATATGCCACTAGTCAGCATGATAGGTTAGAAAACAGAATGAAATGGAGTTCCTGACATACCAGTATAGTCATAGCAAATGTGTACAAGTGTCATGTGTGCCCCCCAATCATGTGTAGGAATGTAGAAACAGTCAGGTGTGCCCCCCGTATCCCATGTAGACATGTAGTAACAGTCAGGTGTGCCCCCCAATCCTATGTAGAAATGTAGTAACAGACAGATGTGCCCCCCCCAATCATGTGTAGCAATGTAGAAACAGTCAGGTATACCCCCCCAAAATCCTATGTAGAAATGTAGAAACAGTCAGGTGTGCCCCACAATCCTGTGTATAAATGTAGAAACAGTCAGGTGCTCCCCCTCCCTAATCCTGTGTAGAAATGTATAACCATTCAGGTGTGCCCCCAATCCTGTGTATGAATGTAAAAACAGTCATATTTGCCCCCCCCCCAATCCTGTGTAGAAATGTAGAAATAGTCAGGTGTGACCCCCCCCCCCCACTCATATGTAGAAATGTAGTAACAGTCAGGTGTACCTACCAATCCTATTTAGAAATGTAGTAACAGTCTGGTGTGCCCCCCAATCTGATGTAGACACGTAGTAACATGTATGTGTAGGTATAATGCCAGTAGAGCACAGATGACCAGAGGTGGCCAAGGTAGGAGGATAGATTATAGGATTATAGGATTTGTACAATCAGATCACAAACTAATCTCGCTGGAGGTCCTCATCCCACCCCCACCTGAAATAAAAAAGACCACAGTAAAGAACTTCTCAAAAGCCGACTTCACACTTCTAAAGACTAGTGTGGTCTCCTTTAAGGCCCCCGAGCCGACGGAAAACAGTACTCAAGCCGCTGAATCACTTACAAATGCCTTCTACCAGCACCTGCAGGACTGCATGGATAAGGCAATCCCAAGCAAAACAAAGACTCTTTGTACCAAAGGCAAGCGTCCACTCTGGTGGACCCCAGCCATAAACAAACTCTACAACAAAAGGAGGAAGCTACTACAAGATAGAGCAAAATCCTTAAAAGGTAAGACACCCTTGATCACTATAAGTAAAAACTAAGAGCTCTCATAAAATCATCCAAAGCAAATTTTGAGAGAAAAATAGCTAAAGACTCAAAAGACAATCATAAGGCCTTCTTTAGCTATGTTAGAAACCTGGGAGGAAACTCCCAGATATGCTCAGAACTAGTTCAAAATGATGTGAAGATTACTGATCCTACAGACATTGCCAACATACTGGCTGACAGGTTCAGTGCAAACTTCTCCCCTCCCCAAAGGAGAGATATCTATACCAGCGATTGCAGCCCCCAAACATCTCCAACGCCCAAGTGAGAACTGCTCTCTCAAAGCAAAAACACAGCATCCATGGGACCTGATGGTGTCCCCGGCTGTGTGCTCCACGAACTCAACGAGGAATTAAACCCACAGCTAGGACAGCT
This sequence comes from Protopterus annectens, assembly GCF_019279795.1. Classification (NCBI taxonomy): domain Eukaryota; kingdom Metazoa; phylum Chordata; order Ceratodontiformes; family Protopteridae; genus Protopterus; species Protopterus annectens. The sequence continues at coordinate 1,026,918,785 of NC_056727.1, read as the reverse complement.
GTTTAATCATAGTCTTACCTCTGGATACGTACCCAGGGAGTGGCGCACTGCAACTGTGGTCCCACTTCATAAAGGCGGTGCCTCCACCGACCCTGGAAATTACCGGCCCATTAGCTTGACAAGCCTTATCTGCAAAGCCATGGAGAGGATCATAATGGACCTCATAAATAAAGACATAGGGAATTTGCAGACTTTGGATCCATCCCAGTTTGGCTTTGTCAAAGGCAGATCATGCCTTCTAAACTTGGTTGACTTTTTCGAAACAGTCACCAAAGCCATTGATGAGGAAAGGCAGTCCATACAGCCTACCTCGATCTGGCGAAGGCCTTTGATACAATACCCCACTCGGGTATCATTGAAAAACTCATCAGCTTAAATGTTAACCCATACATCACAAGATGGGTTGCAAACTGGCTGAGTGACAGAACCCACAGGGTCAGAGTTGCTGGCGCCATGTCAGACTCAAAGCCTGTCACAAGTGGTGTACCACAGGGCTCAGTCCTGGGCCCACTCTTGTTTGGCATCTACTTTTCAGTACAAGCAAACACAGGAGGGTTATGGCTGACAAAGTTTGCAGATGACTGCAAACTGGGCCATAGTAGAAAACACATCTGACACAGATATCCTTCAGAAGGGTCTCACAGAAACGGATAACTGGTGCCAGAGCCATGGCCTAAAGTTAAATGCCAAAAATGCATAGTCATACCCTTTGGGAAAAACAAGGTTACCCTAGCTACCAAATAGGTGGCAATCCACTGAGTACAGAAGAAGTTATCAGGGACCTGGGGACCCAGGTTGATAGTAGTCTGTCATTCGACACCCATGTAGCTAAAGTAGTTAGGAAGACCTTCTACATTGCCCACCTTATCATGAAGGGATTCTCATCTAGATCAAGGGAGGTCATAGTCTCCCTATACTCATCACTCATCAGACCAATGATTGAGTACAATGCCCCATTCGGAATGTATCTGACCCGACACTTGCAGCAGCTGGAGAGGCCACAAAAGTTCCTCACCAAAAGGATAAAGGGTCTCAAACATCTGTCCTATGCTGCCCGACTGAAAGAACTCCAGCTCTATTCAGTCGCCACGCTGCTCAGAGGTGACCTTTGCCTAACATACAAGGCCATGTCAAACCCAGATTTGATGAATATGCTTCACCTCAAAAATCTAGATCCGTCAGAGCCACAAGGGCGGAGACTTAAACCTCGACACGGCTATTAATAGGACGTGCTGGAGGGATAGATTCATCACCCAAAGACTCCCTATGCTGTGGAATAAAATCCCGGTATATGTGAGGCAGAGCACCTCGCTGGCCTTGTTCAAGAGAAATCTTGACCAATGGATGGGAGATCGCAGATATACCCCAGGGATTACCTCAGTGTCACTGCTCAACAGAGGCACAGCAAAATAATGGGTATAGTTCCCCATACTAAAGGGGTGGCGAAAGCCACAAAACTATGGGCTAGGCTTGTAAATGCCCTTGGGCAGATAGCCTAGTATGAACCTATGAACCTATTGTGTGTTACATATTATGTGAGAGTGGTCAGTATGTATGCATGTTGAGGTTTGACCTGGTGGCCATTGCCCACTACTGCCAATGACAGGGCCAAGTCCTCACAACTGCAGTGCCAAATACAATCCCCCCCCCCAGTATAACACATGCTAGCAGTAAGCCATTATAAATGTATGGTGGTAATATGTGTCACCATCTGAAAGAGTGACATGGCATGGCTGTTGGGCTAGATATAGAAGCAGTACACAGGGGAAAGTACACCAGACATACAGTATATAATGTGTAACTGTGAAATGGACACACCCTTGGAATTGTACAAACAGGTATGCATCACATTATCTGGGCCTGTTGTAGGAAATACCGGTGTTGTCTGTCCGAACACTTGCAGATCACAAAGGTGATAGGACTGATATATTGGGAAACAGCTGATGTAACTGCACATGCCAGCATAACTGGAATGCCCCATGTATATCTGTGACTCAGATGCAAATAGTGTCCATAGCACACATGCACCCAGCTCACCCAAACATCACCCACAGGTACCTCTCTGGTCGTATCCCTGCTGTTAGGAATCGGTACAATATGACTCCCACCTGCATATGGCTATAGCGAAAGAATGCAGCATGCAGTGCAGGTGTCCCATGCAGGTGTGTCCCTTACTGTAGGTAGCCCCCTGCCAGCATCCATACCACCTGATCAATACTGATAGAAAGTATTGGCATGAACACCTACCACACTTACCCTGTCACACCAGGGGAATATACTGTATGGTGTTCTGGGATTGTAGGACTGGCAGAATGCAACAGCCTGCCACAGCTGGCCTGCATCACCACCAAATGGCCTACAGGCCTCTGCCAAAGGCCTGTGTCTCACACATACTGCCAATGCATGTTATGTCATGGACACACAAATAACAACATAACGCACTCCACATAAGACATATCCAAGGCCATGTGGACAAACCACAGTAACATGTCCACCATATCCCACTGCATGAACTGTGGACCAACACCAAAACACAGCTGTGATGAGGTGATAACCTTAGGGAAAGTATCAGATAATGTATGCAATATGTATGGAAGAGGATAGAATAATACGGGGGTGGGAGCATGGGCAGCATGGAATGTGCTTAGTCTGACACATAGCTGTGTGTGCACACTATCCCTGGCTGCAAACACATAAATGGGTGGCTACCAACCTGCCTGTACACCACAATAATGGTAATATCCTGACTTATGACCCCTGCCTTTGGGTAACCTGTGTGAATCTGTACAGCTGTGAGGTATTGCCACAGCAAGATTAGGCCATACTGTCATGTTGATGGATGTACAAGTATGAGATGCTCTGCCAGCACTGTATCAAGGTACTGAACTGAATACACAGACTCAGCAGCAAGTGTCTGCAGCTCCCCCTCCAGAATGGCATATCTGTCCTTGAATATGTAGGCATTTGCCCACAATATCGGACACAGCTGCATTCACCCTTGTTCCCCAGGACATCACTGTGAGCAAGAATGCCCACCTTACAGTACTTGAGGAAATAAAACATCACAGTGTATAACAGTACACATGTCTGAATATCTCTGCCCACACCAGTACCATGTAGCTGAAGCAGCACAGACACAATCACCTACAGTACACACAAACCCTTGCACAGTTTGACCCCATATTGCCGAATGATCTACGGATACCTTACAGAAACAGTTTGCTACCTGTAGGTGTACAACACAAAGGTCTGCACTGGAGTACAAACTACCTGGAATGGATCCATACATTCAATACAGAAGGGCATACTGGGCATGTTCACGCATTTAGAGAAATTAAGGCAATGTCAGACAACAACATACTGAAAGGTCATACTGGGCATGCTCACACACTTAAACAAATGAAGCCCATGTCTGCAAACAACAGTGTTCCATACATATCTGACAGTTGCAAATGTTATACACTCCTCAGTATGCACCAGTCTTGCTTTACGCACACATTCGATAAAAATACAGACATATATCCATGGACAACACACTATAATATGACAAAAGTAGAATACATAGTATGTGTGGAAGAGAGTGACTGTGACAAAGAGCCAACCATCATGAGGCCTGTCCCACCTATCACACAACCAAATGGCTACAACCACATGATGTGTAAATGTCACTCACTGTAGAAATTAGCCACTGATATAGATCAGCATTACAAACTATGTGATGCAAGTGCTAGCTGTGCAACATGACTGTACAAGGCAGTAGTCATCTAGCAGCTGTATACACATACCTGCGGAATATAATCCTGCGTGTGCCTGCATGTGATGTGTCAACCTCTACGAAAAAGGGTTATGGCCCATGCACACACACTGCCCTCCCCATAGCCCTACTGTGATAAGCCTGCTGATGTCATCCACTTTGAAATACACCTTTGGGATTGGAGTAGCCCAGTAATCTCTGTAGGGTGTCCTAAAACTGCATAATGCTATACTGTGATAAACTAGTTAGGTAAGAGTTCTAATCCCAGACATGGCAGCTGTGTGTGTGTCTCTCTCTTTCTGTGTAGGGAGCAATGCTTTTTAGGCTAGTCAAACTCACTACAATTCAAATGCCCTACTTTGGCAAGGCTGCTGATGTCATTCACTGTGATATACACCTTTGGGAAAAGTGTTCACCAGTGATCTCCATGACAGATCATATAACTGCATAATGCTGTAGTATGATAAACTAGTTAGGTGGGAGTTCTAATTCCCAGACATGGCAACTGTGTGTGTCTCTGTCTGTGTAGGAAGCAATGTTTTTTAATCTAGTCACACTCACTACAATTCAAATGCCCTACTTTGGCAAGGCTGCTGATGTCATTCACTGTGATATGCACCTTTGGGAAAGGTGTAGCCCAATAATCTCTGTGGTGCACCTATAACTGTGCAATGCTATAGTGTGATAAACTAGTTAGGTAGGAGTTCTAATCTCAGGCATGGCAACTTTGTGTGTTTGTGTGTGTGTGTGTGTGTGTGTGTGTGTGTGTGTGTGTAGAGAGCAATGCTTTTTAGGCTAGTCACACTCACTACAATTCAAATGCCCTACTTTGGCAAGGCTGCTGATGTCATTCACTGTGACATACACCTTTGGAAAAAGTATAGCTCAGTAATCTTTGTGGTGCATCCTATAACTGCGCAATGCGGTAGTATGATAAACTAGTTAGGTAGGAGTTCTAATCCCAGACATGGCAACTGTGTGTGTGTGTGTGTGTGTGTGTGTGTGTGTGTGTGTGTGTGTGGGGGGGGGGAGCAATGGTTTTTAGGCTAGTCACACTCACTACAATTCAAATACCCTACTTTGGCAAGGCTACAGATGTCAGTAACTGTGAAATACACCTTTAGGAAAAATGTACCCGATAATCTTCGTGGCACGTCCTATAACTGCGTTATGCTGTAGTGTGATAAACTAGTTAGGTAGGAGTTGTAATCCCAGACATGGCAACTGTGGCTGTGTGTCTTTGTCTGTGTAAAGAACAACGCTTTTTAGGCTAGTCACACATTACAATTCAAATGCCCCACTTTGGCAAGGCTGCTGATGTCATTCACTGTGAAATACATCTTTGGGAAAGGTGTATCCCATTAATCTCTGTGGTGCATCCTATAACAGTGTAATGCTGCAGTGTGATGTAGTACATTGGTGTGGATGTTTGTGTGTGTGTGTGTGTGTGTGTGTGTGTGTGTGTGTGTGTGTGTGTGTGTGTGTGTGTGTGTGTTTCTTTGTGTAGGGAGCAATGTATTTTAGGCTATTCACCCTCACTACAGATCAAATGCCCTACTTTGGCAAGGCTGCTGATGTCATTCAGTGTGAAATACATCTTTGGGAAAGGTATAGATCAGTAATCTCCATAGCACAAGCTATAACAGCAAAACATTGTAGTGTGATATAGTTTTTTGGTAGGGGTTCTAGTCCCGCACATAGCAAGTGTGGATGTTTGTGTGTTTGAGTAGGGAGCAATGCATTTTAGGCTAGTCACACTCACTACAAATCAAATGCCCTACTTTGGCAAGGCTGCTGATGTCATTCACTATGAAATACACCTTTTGGGAAGAAGCACTCCAATAATCTCTGTGGAATGTCCTATAACTGCGTAATGCTGTAATGTAATAAAATAGTAAGGTAGGAGTTCTAATCCCAGACATGGCAGGTGTGTGTGTGTGTGTGTGTGTGTGTGTGTGTGTGTGTGTGTGTGTGTGTGTGTGTGTGTGTGTGTGTGTGTGTGTGTGTGTGTTTGTCATTTGTATCCTGTGTGGAGTTGGCTGTGTGTGTGTAACAACTGGACTCATTGTAGGGTAGATTTTACAAATATCTTATATGGTGACCCTGTTATATGTCACAATGTCCATCTTACAAGGATAACAGATGTAAAATAGCCAAGATGCTGGGGTAGCTATTCATACCCCTACATGTGACATCAAGGCCTGGCAAACAAAGTTAGCAACCCATGTATTACACATAGAACACTCTCAACCCATGTCTCATACACAAACACACTTGCCTAGTCAACAACCGCCATGTTGGTAGTACCCTGCATATTGCCCACAGATAGTAACTATGATGTGATTGCAGTGGATGGCAGAGGGCATGGCACCCTGTCCATCAGTAAAATACACACGTGCATGCAGATAGTGTGCCATCACCATGCTCTCCACTTGATTTCTGCAACACCTGTGGTGCCATCAAATGTGACCCACAAAGGACATACCATGCCTTATACACATGCCCTGTATGGACAGATGCCACTGACACCAGGGAATACATGTATCATGCTATCAATGTAGGTGCAGGGTCAACCTGTTGTCCATTACCTGTTTCCAGCACATGAGGCCAAGACAGGCACATTTGATTATAACAACCTGTGTACACAACATGGGCCAGACACCCCAGGTACAGTTCCACATGTCTCTGTACATACTTGTGGGACGTGTGCACATCCCAGACAGCATCCATGTCATGGACTAAAAAGCACATACGTGGCAAGCATTGAACAGCAATGGCCACACACAATAGCTACCCAGGTGACTGGATAATGAATACAATACCCACCTGTGTGGGCCAGTCCAGACACTACACACCTGAGCCACACTGCAGACAATTGTCATGTGGCCTGATGCCAAGGTATACCCTTCACCTAGCCTTGTATAGCTGTCTGGAACAGTCAACCACTACGTGCCCATGATGCAATGCATGCATGCATATCAGTACTGGCACCCTGTGTCTGTGTGGTGTATTATGCTTTTGAACACATTCACACTCTCTACGACCTCCATTGGCATACTGAAGCATGCAGTCTGATGTCAGACACCTCCACATACCCTTTGCCCTTATAACCTCTGGATAACCCCTGTGGTGCATGTGATACCTGCACAGTACTGTATTGTAGCAAACTAACTAGTAAGAAAGTGTATTCCTCATCATGCCAAGTGCGTCAATGTGTGTGAGTCCTTGAGAAAGTGTGGCTGTTTTGACTCTGACACCTGTTCATGCTGGCAGGCACATGTACTACACCTACCATTTTGTTACCATATCACTGTTGCAGATGTCGCTCACCATCAAATATAGGTTTGGAGAGCTCCTCAACATGTAGGTTATGTGGCACATCCAATAACTGCAATGACATGTGATAGCATACATAGTCAGTCAGGGGTTTGATACCCTCTACTGGTAGGTGTGTGACACAAACATGCTTAGGTTTTATTCTCCCGTCCCCTCCTTGACTTATCCTTGCCTCTGTCTGCTTCACTCACTCCCTCTCTGGTGGATGTGGAGACTTACACCTTCTTTGCTTAGGCAGCAGCATGTGTACTGTAAGTGATGCTCATGATCAGCTGATGGCCTCTGCATGAATTGCAGACCTCCTCTAGCTGATTGCATGTGGAACAGCTGTGTAACATTGCCATAGCCAATTGCATGGAAACACACTCCAATATCTAGGAACATCATATTGGTGTTGGGCCTTTTCAGTCACTGTGATCAGGACCTAGATCTGTTGTTTGGCAAACAGCATCACAGATGGATTGGGGATTTACCTCTAACAAAATACACTGTGTAAACAGGCCAACACACAGGAGGGGGATGTGCCTGACATGACTACAGAATGTAAGTGTTATTATTCTGCATTTGGAGTAATGTTGGTTTAACAGGGTGTGTGTAGATATGGCTGGTCTAAATGTTTTAATACCTGTCAATACAGTGCTATGTTTCTGAGGAAACCACAATCTGTAGGATCATCTGCAGACTGGGCAGTGTGTGGTGCCTTTTTTTCTTGTGTTACTCACAGAACACATATCAGAGGACTGCAGAAGCATAGTGTGAGGACTGCAGTCAGTACATGGTGACAGCCATGAGAGTTACTGACTTCATATCCCTCATAGGACACATGTCACAACAAACCCTGTTACAACAGTAAATGTATGAGATTATCACAGCAACATGTCAATATTGGACTTGTGTGTGTGCCTTCAGCCAAAACTCTGTCAACCTTTGTACATATATCATGCAGTAAGAGGTGCATATATATTCTGTACACCATAATTTATTGACATCATATCTGATAACAAGCCAGTGATATATCATACTGCTACACATGTTATGTATAGTAGGAGTTATATTTGAGGACATAACCTGGACATTCTGTGGTTGTGTGTACAGTACTGAGGTCTGTGTACATATGGTGATTGTCGACAGTGTGTGTGTATTGTGAATATGTACCTTGGCCTGTCTACAGACTGTGGTAGATGTCATTGTACTTGGTCCTGCTCTATCTGATGTTACATGCTGCTCCACTGTATGTTACCCTATTGGCTTACATGTTTGTAGGGCCAAACACCCACATATCCCATACCACAGACAGGCATTGAACCACACTTTGTAGCGGCCAAGTATATATAGGGTTAGTGTGTAAGTGGCACATATGAGGATGGCATTGATCAAATACTCCATATACTGTAATATCATGCTAGATTACCATATGTAGCTGTGGCTGTGTTCACTTTGGTTGTGGTTATGCACTTTCACATAGATGTCTGTTACTCTGTGCTGTGACATGCCTGTAGAGCTTGCAATATATGCAGGTGCATGTGTATTCCCCCATAAGAAATGTAGGCCATTGTTGCAGCAGTCTGCCTGTAGCCTGCACAGTGCTTTGTTATATGCCTAGCAGCTTAGCGTACATACCCAGTGTGATGTTATGTCCAGATACTTGCCAGATGTACTGCTGCCAGGCCACCATAACAGTCATGTATGTCAAGCAAAGCAGTGGGATGCTGTACAGATATATGTCACTAATTAGTGGGCAGTATATGGCCATGGCACCTCTGTACCAGCAGTTATCATGTGTCAGGACATACAGGGGTGTGTGAATGCATAACCTATGAGGGCAAATGTACACCAGTATTTACGTGATATACCAATCTACATGGCTGTTAACATCCACATTGTTAGGCTTGGTCCAGATGTCTTGCATTAAGGAGTTCTGTGTATACCTCTGGACTGACCACAGGGTGTCAGACTGTCCACATTTATTGGCCATATCTCTGCAGCAGTCCACAGGATCATTACTATGCTAGCAGTGGTACTGTACTATGATGTCCTTAGGACATCTGTCAGGAGCCAATGGTGCACATGTTAAAAGCAGATGTGACCTCCCACACACGTCTGTGAAGACAACCCCTATTACAATAGCAATAGTCTACATATATACCTGCAATTCATACCTGAAATCCCCTTGCATTAACAGGTTGGGACTATTGGGGCATAGGTTGGCTCCACTCCATGTTCAGGACATATGGTGAACATATATGTATATAAAATTATCCATATACCTATATAGATATATACACATGCACATATTAACATGCATAGATGGATATGTATATATATATATATATATATATATATATATATATATATATATTTACGTATAAACACTCAGATATATACATATACACAGCAATATATGACTACACATATACAGATAGTGACACATATGCACATATACTTATGGATATCTACATATATATTGACAGTACTAGGTATATCAGAATAGATATGTATGCACATATAGTTATAGATATCTACACACATATATATATATATATATATATATATATATATCACACACACACACACACACACACATATATATATGTGTGTGTGTGTGTGTGTGTGTGTGTGTGCATACGAAGAGATGTACACATGACCATATATATGTTGCACTATACAGATGTGTATACAGACATATGTATGAATATACATGGGAATGTAACTTTAAGCATATATCAAACTATTAAATGTAGACATCCATATTCCTATCATGGTTGTATATACCCTCCCAGATGTATCTCACTGTATGTATCTGCAATGTGTAGATTATGGTAAAATGACATACATGATGTAGCAGTCATATTAATAACAAGTACTGCACAATTGCGGAAGTAAAGGCAATTGTTCAATACTAATCAATATGTGTATTGACAGATATATTGGAAAAACAACAGCTGTCTTCACAGTGGTCATAGTGTAGTGGTTAAGTGTTGTGACTATAGTGTACAGGGTCCTGGGTTCTAGACCTGGAAGGGCTCTTCATTTTGTTGATGATCAGATCAAGGGCTGTCGGATGCAGAGTTCTTGAGGCAGTTTTGAGCAGCTTTAAGTGGGTTTGCATGGGTTTGTGCGAAGCTAAGCGGTGCTAAGCTACGGGTAAATGTATGGGCACTTACAAAGTGTAGGCTTTGCTTACCAGTGCACAAATCAGCTTAGCTGTTATATTGCAGCAATGTTGATACCTACTAAGCATGGCTTAGTCTTGGTAACCAGTTCACATCACCCGGTCTGATAAGTTAGCAAGGTAATGACATCTGTAATAAGTGTACGTAATGCCATGTACAATACATGCGCCTATGTGCTGTCATTACTGCAGCAAGGGGTGTGAGTGTCATGTGTGGGACACAGACATATATGAGGCCTGTACAGCACTGTTATCCATGTGAATGCGTTACATACAAGTGTAGTAGCCCAGGGTATGTGCTGTCACACTGGCATGCAGTGTATCATGGCGGTACTACTGTTAACAGTGCTTACCGAGGCAAGAATAGAGTGCTAAATGCAGTACTGACAACAGGCACACCTGCAGGCATAGCTGGACTCTCATGCTTCCCTGTTGTTTCCCTGGTGTGTGAGCTGTGTCACAGTATATAACCCCTGCTGGGTAATGATCTGACATGTGGAATGTAACTGTAGACTACTGTCTGTACAGCCCATGTTAGTGAGGGCTTCTGACATGTAGTTATGGCATACATATTGTTGTCAAACATCTATCTGTCAACACACTCATCCTACTGCATAACTACTTAACAAGCCAATGACTGTCAGTCCCTGTACAAATGTGCAGATGGCAGGTATCCAGCTGGGATATGTACAGGCAACCTAAGCTTGATAGATACTGACATGTCTGCCCAGCTGTGTAAGAACTGGCACATATAGGAGATAACACCCTGCACGCCTCACATGCCATGGATACCTCCACTACACTACCACAGACAACAGAACATGTTTGGGTACAGGTCTCCATCACAGACACTAACCATGCGTTGTAATGCATGTTGCATACATGTCAACTTGATCTCATCAGTGGCCATGTGCATGAGGCACCTGGAGGATTGGCTGATGCATGTCACTCTCACCCTGAGGGTCACCACAGTAGCATCTGTCAATAGACTGCCTGCTGCCACATGGCAGGTGACAGGATACCACAGTACACCCAACCCCTACACAACCCATCTCTCCTTGGACAGTAGCTAGGTACACAGCTATGACCACCTGCAGCGATGCACCCCAGTACTGACACATGTGTATGTGTGCATGTCTGAGTATAGCAGTGTGTGTGTGTGTGTGTGTGTGTGTGTGTGTGTGTGTGTGTGTGTGTGTGTTAGCACACCTGTACTTGGGAATTCCATGAGGGCCTTCACAACCACCACAACACCCATTGCCGTAGTCAGTTGCGGCTGCTGCTGTATGGAACATTACATGTACCTTGTTAAGCTCCTCTCCATGCACTCTACACAAGCCTTTCAGCACCAGCACAACAGTGTTGTACAAATGGGTTGATAGATATGGGATACCCATTGTGTTCTGGCAAGTGTGTATATGTGTGCATGTCTGTATATCTGTAGAGATAGCATTCCGAGGCCACATACTCCTATTACAATACCCATTGCCACACAGTAGTACAGAGAGTGTTGTTGCTGTCCATAGGTGAGGCATGACAATGCAACACCCTACTATGCGTGTGGCATGTGCATTAGATGCATATCCCTGTAGTAGCACTGTTGGGATATACAGTGGGTTGTATTGCAGTCATGGCCAATGTGTGATGGTGGGTATGTCAGAGTGTCATCATGGTTTTCAGGGAGTACAATATCCACTGGGGGATGTGTGTGCTGTGTACACTGTCATTACACCAAGGTATACCCGGTATATTTCCCACGTAGAACATTATGGTTACCACTGTCACCATCAACCATACAGGTAAATGATATCACAATCCAGGCCAGTCGTGCATGTGCTGTGTGCAGCCTACCTGTAACACATTGGACACACGGTCAAGTTAGTTAGCAGTAATAGGCCCAGGTCTCTCGGACATGTGTCTGCCTTTTATGTGCCTGTTAATGTGTATATGAAGATATGTCACACTATGTATTGTTCATATACACCCATTACATCCCCCATTAGCATACTCTACATGACTAGCGATGTTCTGCATGTAACATGCAACCTTGAACACACCTCATCCTAAATGCTGTGTGGTGTGTGCAATGAAAGCCGCACACTTCAGTATCACTACATACCTAGGTAGGGGTCTAACACCAGTGTTGCCAAGTATAAGTGTGCATGTATGTGGATCGGTCTACATCAGGTTGCAAATTATACACATCTCAGTGGGCCACGTGTCCATGTGGCACAGGCAATAACTGTTATACAAACCTTTGACATGTATTCAACTGTACCACAGATATGTCCCAGCCAAGGTGTCACCACAGTGCCATACCCTGTTGTGGAATACGACTGCAGACCATCCTCGTGCTGACACATGTACACCTACAACACAAATGGATAACATTATAGAGACCACAATCAACCAGTGTTACTAACAGCTATAATGCATCATTGCTGGACGGCTACACTACCTGACATATATGCATTACACTTTACTCCTTACAACATGCTACACTGCAGTACTGTGGTACACTGTAGTACAGTCACCGTGTGCATCAGAACCATATTAGTCTGTCCCTCCATTGATGGTATGGATGACAGGGATGTGGCGCAGGTATCATCATATGCACAGGGTGTGTTGTTGGTTTGCCAGTGGCCAAGGGTAGGCCATATATTTGACACCATGTGTGTGCGTGAGGGGTGTAATGAGGTGAACTGGGCGTGGTGATGTGTGTGTAGGTATGGGGTTGCCTAGGTGTGTTTGTATAGTGTGTGGGTATGCATGCACACAGTTTTGCCATGTGGCTGCCCTACACAGGTGTTTATGGACAGCTGGCAGACCATACCTGGCAGGGTGTGCAGTTCACTACCTCCAGCCACAGACACATGGACTGTGCCTGCCAGGGTTTCCATGGGTACATCCAGGTACAGGCCTTGATGTGCCACTCTCACCTGATGATGACAAATGTCTGCTGGAACCAGATCCATCCTGAGACTGGCCAGGACCACATGCTCATGGCCTGCTCTGGTGTGGTATTGACAGTGCCCCCCCCCACAGTGCTGGGGATGGTACTGCCACTACGGGAGCCCCTGGGTGTCTTAGCATGTCCATGTTGACTGCCAGCTGTTGGCATTGCTGGCCTATGTCCATGCAGCAGTCGTCACACTGCCACCACATGTTCAAGCATAGACAGACCATGGTCAATGACGACCATCATCTCACCAGACCATCTATCCATGAACTCAGTTAATACATGGATGGCACCAGCCAGTTCACGGGAGTTGTCACTTGCAGATGTGACATCAGCCCTCTGCAGCCTCAGGCCCTGTTTGCTGTAATGCTCCATACATGCCTGCACTGCCATGGCAGCCTGAAACATGCACCTACTGGTACCAGCTGTGTCACATCTGCCAGGGGCATGATGACCAGCAGCCTTACCATGAGCACCCTGAGACATCTGTCTATGTGGTGCCCTGATGGTCATCCTGCTATGCTTGCTGTGACCAGACACAGTAGGCAAGGTTACCACACTTTCCTATGCACTGCCACCAAATGCCAGCTGTCCCTCCGTTATGGCCACTGGTGAAGGAGTATGTGTAGGCACTGAAACTGTGTGCGGGTTTGGCGTGGCTAAAAGGGGGATGTCAAATGATGGCACTGTTTCAGCCCTTGTCAACCCCACCTGTGCCTCAACAGTACTATCATCATCTTTGGTGTCTGTATGGACACCAACATCAGATTGCATGCAGGAGAGACCCTGACCCACGTTGCCACCTGTGGGTGAAAACAATAAATGTACCTTAAGACCTGTACAGAATTCCATAATACACACACACACACACATGCACACACACACACACACACACACACAAACACACACACACACACACACACACCACTGTAATACCTACCTATCTGTGACTTTACAGACAGTCCCACGTATATTTTGATGTGTTCCCCATCCTGCATCACACTTGGTAACATACACTGATTGATACCACTCATTAACATATCAGTCCTTTAAATGCATAGACAAGTGAACACAACACAAGACCTGTTACTACATTTCCTGCCTGACCTGTGTGTAGTGGTTTTAAATGGCCTCACTGCTGTCATTCAGAGTTCACCCTGTGCATGTCCGGACATCATGATCATGGCCCCTATATGTGTGGGCTACTATGTTCACTCCATAACATCACGCGCTGGAGTGTCATGTGTATGTATTGCTCAGTACATGCCAGATATGCTGCTCAATCAGCCTATCATGTGGCAACTGTAATATATGGATACACTCCCTGGTGTTGACTAGTAATTCCACAATGCATCTGTAGTGCTGCATATGTTGGTTGTTGGTCAGCTCTCTGCTGAATGTAATATTATGGTATACCTGGTGTCTACCTTCCCTCTCAATGCCTGATCAATGCTACAGACCTTATTATACTATCAGCTGTCCTGTGATTACATACATGACAAGTATTCCTGGTGTGTAATGTGGCAGTCCATGTCCATGTACTGCACGATCCCAAAGGGAGGTACTGCTGTATGAACAACCCCGCAATCACACATGTGCATACATGGCCACCCACACAAACACACACTCACATGCACACACAGATCCTACATGCATCAGCCTCTCTCCACTTCACCAGAGTGACCCTACAAACAAACTAACTACCCACCAGGATGCACACGCACACACACACATACACACACACACACACACACACACACACACACACACACACACACACACACACACACACACACACACATGGGAGGTTGCATAATGATAGTACACACAGTCCTCCTATTACCCATCTGTCAACATGCATAAAATATGGTACACAACAGCATGCAGTGCAGCTATAGTCAATCCATGCTAGCAACAGTATACCTGTGTATGGTGCATGTGCTGTGTCACTAGGTGATGCCTCTTCCCCTGCATACCACTGCACCCATGTACACAGTATTGCTGTGCACCTGTTCTGCACCCTGCCATGTACTGTGCACCATACCTCACAGGTGTACAACCCATTGCTGAATGTGTAGTATTCTGTCAGTTATGTCAGCTTTAATGCTCACAGCCCCTATGTTTTTCAGCAACACATACCTGGGATGATATGTGGACAGATGTCATTTGTGAATGCCTGATGTCTGATTTACAGCTCTCAACATCAGCGGACCATGTATGACCAATCCAATACTATTACACTGACAACCATCAGAGCATACCACGGCTATGGGGGTGCATACACCCTTATTGATATGATGCACCCTTCCTTGATATGCCATGAGACCACATCACATCATATTTTAACAGTACATGAGCCAGATATGTGACATATGATATGTGACATATGTCCTGCACTTTTACATGCAGTGTCTACAGAATGTGTTAGGTGTGCGGATGCTGACCATGATGCATACACTCCATGTGGGCATTTGTGTGCGCACCCTTATCATGATGATTTTTTGCACCTATTGTTATGTGTACTATAGCAGTCACTACTCCTGGCAGGGGTATACTAGCGTGGGACATCTGCATTTGTCAGTGTATGTTCACTCTGCCCTACACATGTCCCCCTAATCTGCATGATTGCAAGGTCTACTCATGTGCACATCCCTTGGTTTTCACACACTGCCATCACTATAGCTGTGGGGGTAGGGTTATGTCTTCCACAGTTCCTGAGCCTGACTATGTGCAGATACAGCCATTCTTAGCATCCTTAGGATCCCTGCCACAGTGCACTGTTGTGTCATGCTGACACCCCCCACCTTCAGCCTTTTTGCAGATGCTTGACAAGTAAGGCCTACATATGTGTTTCACTTTGCAGTGTCCCATACACTGAACACCACATGTCACAGCCTAGTCCCATCTGATAATGTAGACCACAGTAATACCTTATGCCACAGTGTAACTCTGCAACAGTTGCCATTGTCCTACAGATATAAACACTGGTGTTGCACTGTACATGGGTGTTGTTCCAACCATGTCACTACTGTAGGCCATGTCTCCCACCATTATGTTACTTCCTGTGGACACATTCTGCAATGACAGGATGTTAGTTATCTTGCATGTGTCTGACAAATCCTTCCAATAACCCATCATGGTCACCACTGGTATGCTGTGCATTTAACAGCAACAATACGTGCACATGTACAGCATGCATTCTGGGGAGGTGTGTTAGATGTGTGCATGGAATATACTATAGCCATTACATGCCCGGTGTATTGGCAAGCATCTGCATAAACCATTCTCACCAGCTACAGGATGCTGCCTTGGTCGTATACCAGAGGGATCTACATAAGAGGGTGAGAGATGCAAAGTCAGTGGCCACACCTGTGGCATTGCTACAGGGTGGGTGCAACATTACAATACATAAACAATACATGTCCACAATACTACCACATATGCACATCTGTTTATCACAACTATGCAGCAACAAACTTTATCTATGACATGTCAGATTTGCATGATCTACATGTACAGATACGGATGTATATGCAACAGTGGTCTATTGATGTGCCCTGTGGCCTTACCTGCACGGTCCTTGGCTGGTGTGTGGGTAGCACCCACCTCCACAAAGGTGTCCGGTGGTTGTTGGCTATGCAAATGGGCAGGTGCCACGAGGCTGGCTAGGAGCACCTCCACATATGTCAGGGGTCAATGGATGGCATGGACCTCTTGGTAGCGAGGTGATCCTCCCAGACTGCAGCGGCATGCTGCCGGGGATTGATAAGCATGTCAGAACAATGATGCCGGACCTGCTCATAACTGCGGTTGTGCAGTCCGACATCATTGACCTTGTAGACTAGGTCATTCCACAGGGCAGTCCACTCCTGCTGATCATGGGCGGGCCGTCCAAACATGACAGTGTATTTCTGTATGAGGTAGTTCACCACACTGTCATTCTCACCTGCTGAGTATGCTGGAAGCCTTCCATGGGAAATCTTGCTTGAATAAACTTGTAAAAAATAACTGCAACAAATGCTTAAAAACAACCACAGGTGGCAAGACAAATCCAAGGAACAAAATATAATCCACTGAGGCAAGTTATAATCCACTGAGACAAGTTTTAATACACTGAGACAAGTTTTAATGTTTTTTTAGGAATTAAAACTTGTCTCAGTGGATTATAACTTGCCTCAGTAGATTATATTTTGTTCCTTGGATTTGTCTCGCCACCTGTGATTGTTTCTCAGCACATCTTGCCTGAATGACATAAAGATGGACACAGGTGAGAGCAAGTCATGCAGCAAGGTTACCACAGTTCTTAATACACATCACTGTCACCCCCCCCCACCCACCATATCAGTGACAACAAACTGTACACACAACTCAATAGGTATGGCTACAGCATACCTACCAGTTTGACAGATATTGTATTGTACCACACATTGTGCAATGTGTTTGTAGCCATATTCCTTGTGTGGACACTATAATTGCTGGCCTGTTACAGACTATTCACCTGCATGCCATTGTCAGGGCCACTATGGTTCCATATATGCCTGTGGTATGCTTGCTATGTGGTTGCTGCACATCTGACATTCTGTGTTATTGGGGCTATCTATGCATGCTGTTGGACATGTTTCGGGATTGTGTAGACTATTACTACTGACATATGTTCTATAACAGTGACACAATAGCATGTATATGTACTATTGGCCAGCAGAATCACCTCTCCATACTCATCTTCCCATATTACCAGGCCACATCACATGTGTGGCACACCCTGGGGCCTCCTCATCTACTGGTCCAGCAATACCTTCAGGTGGAACCAACTCAGGGGATTTTGTCCCCCCCAGGGGCATGCACAGACATGATCTTGTCCCCCAAGGTCAGATCCAGGGTCTGTTCCATAACGTGCTCCACAGACACATGTGGGATGTGCTACATCACCTTGAGGCACCCAGTACACATTCACAGGGCCCACATGTTCCTCCTGCTCAGCTTTCAGGCCAGGCACCTTCAGAACATGGACTGCTATGAGTAGCAGTGGGTGGGAGGCTTGTCCCCATTGTGCCCATATCTGGGCCTATGGGGAGTCCACATCACAGACCACACACACCATCCAGGGTGTTTACCCACCACATGTGTCACATACCACCCTTGTAGGCTGTCCTCTATATCTACTAACCCTGACCACTTCCACAACTATACCTGCCATACTTCCCCATATTCCCATTATATACTTCATAGACAAGGGCAATGTGCTCCCAACAAGGAGTTCACATGTGACATACCTGTCCATGTTGCACACACTAAAAGCTGTAGATATCTGTGTGTATTGCTATGTGTGCTGTTCCCTCGCACATAGCATACAGCACTGTGGTGGTAATATAGGGGGCATGTATTTACATACATATATGTTTGTGTGTGTGTGTTTGCATATAAGTAGACATGCATGTAAGTATATATCTATATATATATATGTAGATATATATGATGTATATGTGTTTATATATATGTCTACACATGGGTATCTGTATATTTGTGGACATACATGTATCTCTCTCTCTCTCTCTCTATATATATATATATGTATATATATATATATATATATATATATATATATATTTTTTTTTTTTTTTTTTTTTTTTTTACACATATGTATACCTATATATGGGGTACATTCAGACATCAGGTCCACAATCTCACAACACCTTCCTGTACAGCTGCACTGTTCTGCCTTGCTACAACACAGACAGGTGCCACATATGGACACAGCCTGACATTAGGGGGGTATATCTAGGGCCAGACTGCAGGTACCCTATTACACACCTATGGCATTCATGCATGCTACAATACAGGTTAACCTGAGTATCCTGCAAGAGGTGGGCTGTGGAACCCACATGTCCATCATTATGGCATTACTTCCACCACCAGCTGTTGGTCACAGTAATATACATGCTTCCCATTATACAACACACACTATGATGGCTTACATCTTATCAGTCAGTGCTGCTCTGCATGGTTGACGGGTATGGCCCACTACCCACAGGGACAGACTCTGTTGTCCTTAGCAGTTGTTCAGCTGAACATCATTACAACAACAATACCTGATGGCACATATAAATCATTCCACATCATCTATCCCATTATTATGGACCAAGTACTACAGTAATTTACATACATATATACTTCACTTACCTGCTGTGGGAATGAGGTCTCTTCTGGATATTTTGCTGGATTTTTTTTTTTTTTAGGTTTTTGCCTTTCAATCACTCTATCCCTCTCTCTCAGTCTTCCTCCAGTAAATGGATTGAGCTGCTTTGAATAGATTGCAGCATGGATTTTGTAGGTGCTGCACATGATCAGGTGATGTCCTCTGCACCAGTCAGTGGCCTCCACTTGCTACCTGCCATGCAGCATGCTGTGTAGTATTTCCAATTACCACTGTCATGGCAACCATCTACTATAAATCCCTACATCATGTGGGGGTGGTCCCTTTACCTTTCCTGTATGGTGGACATCCTTCCTGTGTGTCGGCTGCAGTGTTGCAAACAGCAGGTAGCAATACGTCTTACAAGAGAACCTGCACACTCAGGCCAGCTACATATTTGTAGGGGGTTCCAGAACTACAGACAGAGTGTGAGTAGTGTTGTTGTATGCATTGTATATCAGCAGTGTTACAAGGTTTGTGTGTACATACTTGTTTAACTTGGAATGAAGTCTGTCTGCATAGCTCTCAACTGTGGGCCTGTCCACTTGTTGGCCAGAGATGTGCCTATTATGTTTTGTCTGTCCACCACACAGGTCTTGTAAGAGATATATCACTGGCAGTGCATGTGTTATGTGCTATCAGTACATGGCTACATCCATGTCTGTTTCTAACTTCATATTCCTTACTAGGGGTATGTTGCAGACTATCCTGTAACACCAGTGACTTGCTTAGTGTATGACAACAGTATTTCACATATGGGTTTGTGTTCCAGCCTCTGTCCTCCACCTACATACCAGGCTTTGTACATATGTCATGCTGTCAGGGATTATTTAGTGGGCTGTGAGTATGTCATGCAGACATTCCTGCCATCACTCCACTGCTGTTGTGACCCCCCACACATAGTGGGGTTGGGTCCATATATGTGTGGTCTTCATCTACACAATACATGTATGCCTTTATGCACTCCACAGGCCAGTGTATCTAACACTGGTATATAGCCCTGTATTATTCATTCTATGGGGGGGGGGTGCACCATAACTAACCTAGGCTGTTACAACATGTAGGGGCATCAGGGGTAAGCTGCCTTAAGTTATCTGTATGTACATTGCCATACAATTCACCTTGGGTAAATGCAGGCTTACTGCTTCCTGCCATACAGACTGTTCTGTTTGCCAGTGTGTTTGTGATGGTGTCAGTTATGACTTGTTATGTAACAGATACACCCCATTATGTCAACTGAGGTCTTTACCCCTAGGGATTGTGTAAAGAGTGTAGTTAGAGGGTAATGGACTATACATCTGTATAACTTACTGTTGATTGAGTGTTATCCTGTGGCCCAGTCTGTCTTTATTATTGTACTACTTGAAGGCCTCGGCCTGGACAGCAACATATGTCAACCTTTCCAGACTACTGTAGTAATATAACTGTTTCACAGTTGCAGTACTCTGCTTATATGTATGTCAGAGTCTAAACAGTTATATGACATGGCATATATATATATATATATATATATATATATATATATATATATATATATACATGTAGTTGTACACATATATATCTATAGATGTATGCATATGTATGTATATATGTATATATATATATATATATATATATATATATATATATACATCTACATGTTTAAATATATTTCCTGTACTGTTGAATGACTGTGCTGGATGATATGTTTGTGAAAACATTAGGATTATGTATGTCTGACATGACATAGTTGTAAATCACTTTGGCTATGGTGTGCAGGGTCCTGGGTTTGAGCCTTGCAAAGGCTGTTAATTTTGTTGCTGGGCAGAACAAGTGCCATTGGATACAGGGTGAATAAGGCATTTTTTAGCAGTTGTAAGCGAGTTTGCCTGGGGGTAAGCACTGCTAACTTCCGGTTACAGTTTCTTATACTGATTTAGCTTCTCAATTGCTTAACCTGTGTAGGCATTGCTTACCCGCTCGCAAATAGGCTTAAACCCACTTACTGCTGCTTAAAAGTGCTTACTCCCACTTACGCCCACGCTAATTGTTTTAAAAGAAAAGAAAAAGGGTTGATAGGAAAGTGGTGAAAAAGGGGCACAAAGAGGGAAAGACAGTAAGGAAAATAGCTAGGGATGTGCAGGAAGGTGTAGGAAAGGTCCATAGCTGCCCATTTCTTCTACAGCAACAGCTGTGCATATAAACTGAATTTGGAGGTAGATTTGGACACTCAAAACCCTAAGAGGGGGGTGAGGGCAACAATAATATGTTGTGATGCCAATTAGACCAGATTACATGTGTCCAGCAGACATGTGTGCGAAATGGACAGCTATGTATGGGGCCATTTCTTTTGGAAACAGATTGCCCCTTTTTTTTTCAGGTGAGAGTGGGATGTTGGGGAGGGATAGTAGGTATATTTGGAGAGGTAGGTTGAGGAGGTTAACAAACAAGACAAATAAGATGTATACGGGGTGTTATATGACACATGTGGGGGGTAAACACCTGGATGGAGAGGGATGTTGGGAAATTGGAAGCTCATGAGCCCCTAGTGGAAACAGTGGGACTGAGGTCCCCACCCATGGGCAGTCACCACTGCACCTTCACAGCTCCGAAGGTTGCTCTGCTGGGGGCTGAGTTGGAGAGTCAGGCCGACCCTCTAGTCATGACACATGGCTGGCGTTGCAGATCTCTGACCTCCCTGTGGAGCTTGCTACGCACCATGACCCGGACCTGGTGATGGGTGACAGGTTCCTGTCTGTGCCCGCTACCAAGGGGGGCGAGTCCTATCCCCTGAGGTGGTTCCACCCAAAGGTGGTGCAGGACCAATGGACAAGGAGGTCTCTGGTTGGGCCCCAGACGTGCTGGTGCCCGGTGCCACGGCCAGCTGAGGTGGGACAGGTTTGTCCACTAGGACCTGCATTCCCATACATGCTATGGTGTTTATGGTTTATCAACACATGTGGGCTAGTAAT
Organism: Protopterus annectens; assembly: GCF_019279795.1. NCBI lineage: Eukaryota > Metazoa > Chordata > Ceratodontiformes > Protopteridae > Protopterus > Protopterus annectens. Next base: position 1,026,896,420 of record NC_056727.1, on the reverse strand, counting down.
AGTCAACACATTCCATGATTAGGTATAACAGCATGCATAGATATTCCCTTTAACCCAGACACCAGTTATGGAACAGCTGTATAGCAAACAGAACACATGCATATATGGGAGCACAGTGGTAATAACAACAGCATGCAGGTACATTGATGGCCCCATGCCACCAATGTTGGAGTATATCAACATAGCACATGCACAGAAACAGATTTATATAATTATCAAACAATAGGACATATATCCCAACATTACAGTGGAATCATCACATACCAGCTGAGGTGGATATTTAGTGTATTGTTGGAGATATGGTGGGAGGGAGAGAAAGTTGTCAATTAACAACTAGTATATTCCTGTAGTTCACATTACTTTCCTAGTCAGTGCTGTTATCTGCTCCCTACAAGTATTACTACATTACCCTATTGCCTTAGTTTGGACAGTGATATGGCTGTCTATAACTATATAAATGGACTGGTTTTTACCTTCAGTATACACCTCTTACCTAGTATACCTGTGGAGGAATTGTTTGTTAACACTAACTAACTGTTTCTACACATACTCCCAGATTACAGGTTGATATTATGCACATACTTGTCCATCTCTTTTTGCACAGACTCTGGCCATGTCTTGACACATGCAAGTGAACCGGGACATATGTAAACTATTGCTGTCTTCAACCTTTAGTGACTTACAACACTCTTATACAGGATTTCCTAAACAGTTATATTATGTAGCACAGTGTGGGTGACAGTGATCAGTGATACCTTATTATTCAGAGCAACTGCAACACTCACAATGCCATACAGTACTAGAGTAAGCAGTACCAATACAGAGTATCAAGCTTTTATTTCTCGGCACAGTGTTCATATCTGACGTACCTGTAGGAGCAATGTTTGTTAGCACTACCTGAATGTTGCCACACAAAGTATCAGATTTCACATTAGTATTCACATGCATCTCACTCTGTTACTGTACACACTCTGGTCACAGCTTGATAACATGGGGGCGTAGATGGGACATACGTGGCTTATTACTCTCATAACATTTAGGGGAGTTGCTAGTGTGACAGGTTTGTTCATATAGATGTGTGACAATCAGTTGTATTTCCTGTTTGCTGCCTAAACATCTGGGATCATCCCACTGATTTCCCAGGAGGACAGGGGGACAGGCAGCAAATATGGGCCAATATACTGGACATTCTGGACTAATCTGCACAGTTGTGGGGTATGATTCTGTATGCATCCTACTTCCACTTCCAGAATGCAGACCATGGCTGTGTCTGCTAAAACTAAAACGCTGCCCATCACAGTTGTGTATGTTATATAGCTATTTCTGTATATATCCTATCTGATTTCTGTCTTATAATTTTCCTGTGGTTTTGCATTCTGACCTTGTATTACAACACTCTTATACAGGATTTACTAGACAGTTATATTATGTAGCACAGTGTGGGTGACAGTGATGAGTAATACCTTATTATTCAGGGCAACTGCATCACTCACAATGCCATACAATACCAAAGTAAACAGTACGAGCACAGGGTATCATTCTTTTATTTCTGGGCACAGTGTTCATATTTGACAGAGCTGTGGGAGCAATGTTTGTTAGCACTACTTGAATGTTGCCACACAAATTACCAGTTTCCAAATTACTATTACGCACATTCATGTCACTCTCTTACTGTACACACTCTGGTCACAGCTTGACAACATGGGGGTGTAGATAAGACATACTTGGCTTATTACTCTCATAGCAGTTTGGGGAGTTGCTAGAGTGACAGGTTTGGTGTTATAGATGAGTGACAATCAGTTGTATTTCTTGTTTGCTGCCTATACGTCTGGGATCATCCCACTGATTTCCCAGGGGGACAGAGTGACAGGCAGCAGATATGGGCTAATTTACTGAACATTCTGGAAAAATCTGGGCAGTTGTGTGGTATGATTCTGTATGCAGACTACTACCACTCCCAAGATTTGAACCATGACTGTGTGTGCTAAAAATACAACAGTTCATGTTTCAGTTGCGTGTGCTATTTGGATTTTGTTGTTTGTCTTGTCACTGTTTTTTATGTCTCTCTTAGTTGTACTAAATTGCCTCTGGGGATTACACCAGTCATATACAGACATTCCTACACATTCTATTTATGTTGCACAGTGTGGGTAACAGTGCTTAATACAACAGTATTATTAAGTCATTGCAAATCTACATTATCTTATAATACCAGAGTATACACATGCAGTCCAGCATTCAGACCATTATTTTCAGGTTAGTACGCTTTTATTTACATACAAACTATATGAGACTCTTCCTGCCATATTCTCCTGTGTATGCAGTACTTGCCTTAAACAATACAGGTTTTATACTGGCAGTTAACTTACTAATACTTTTATATTTATTTCCTATGACAGTAAATGCAAGAGTATTACTAAACTACCTCGCGTCACAACATCTCCAGGTGACAGCCATGGGCCTCTTGGTTCATGGCCCACTCACTTGCCGCTGCGAAAGACATAAGAGGAATATTTAGCCATACCTATCTATAATATACATGAGCTGGCAATTATTAAACAGGTAGTGGAGTGATACTTACACACAGCTGGGACAAGCCCTGCCATCCTAGCCTCTTAGATCCACTGATCCATAAGATCCCCCTTTCACTGATTCAGGTCAGCATAGTGATGCCTGACCTGCTCACCAGTTTGGAGTATGCCAGTGGCACTGGTGAGGTCATGGGCGAGACGGTCCCAGGCTTCCGCCTTATACTGGGAACCTTGGTACTGGCCTTGCAGCAGTCTCTGCTCATGGTCTTTGACAAGGAGTCCTGCCATGACTCTGGACTCCTGGATTCCCCAGTGCTGCACTCGAAAGTGCACTCCATCTCCCATTCCTGACATGGTGCCTGCAAGAGGAAGCTACAACCAGTTATGAGATGTATTCCCTCCTGTTGGGTTGAAGTAGGGACGATTTCCCACATTTTGCTGTGATTGGATGGTTTTGAAAAGGCTAAGGTATGGGCAAACCTGCCTACCTAAGGTTGGCATTGTTTAAAGGGGTATGCCACTGGGCAAATTGAGTCAGCTGGCCTACACATTGCTTACACCTACTAAGCTGGCCTGTGCAATGCTTAGCATTGCTTAATATTTAATTTGCATTATATTTGCTTTTTGGCATTGATTGTATTCATTACATGTTATATATATGCCTGATATCCATCATGCATGTATATGTACACTGTATGTGGTCCTTGTGTTTAATAGGGGACTTCAACACTCTATTACTATTACACCTCACATCTGGGCTTACTTCTGTACTTCAGTTCACATATTTATGTTATGTAGTAGGTTATAGAACATATGACTGTATACTGACTCCTTTCACATGCTCAGTTTGATTTTACTATAGTGAGGATTTGTTTGGTGATACCTCATGCTTATTTACTGCTGTAATGGCTTGGTGATTAACTACTGTGATTATAATGTACAGGGACTTGGGTTCAAGACCTGCAAAGGCTGTTTATTTTGTTGCAGGACAGAACAGAGGCTGTGGGATACAGAGTGATTAAGGCACTGTTAAGCACTTGTAAGCAGGTTTGTGCAGGTTTGCATGAGGGTAAGCTATGCTAACCTTCGGTTAAATATGCTTACAAAGAGTTACCTTCCATATTGCTTAACCTGTGTGTGCATTGCTTACCCCCATGCAAACGGGCTTAAACCTGCTTACTGGTGCTTACATATGCTTACTCCCGCTTACTACTGCTTAATAGTGCTTACACTTGCTTACTAGTGTTCACTCCCACGTACCACTGCACTACTTTAGACAGTAATGTCTAATGGTTCTTGGGAAGGTGGTGGATTTGGAAGCTGTATGGAGTTATCATTCATTACATATTTTACCTTCCATTTGTATCCCTGATTCCTGTGTACATATACTCTGTGGGGCACATGTGATTATCTGTGGACTTTGCAACATTATGACACTGACACCTCACATCTGCATTTAATGCAGTACTCCAGTTCACAAATATATGTTATTTATAGGTTATGCAACTAAAAATATTGGTCATAACGTGATATGACATGGAAAGTGCTACAGTGGGACTTTAACCGGGATTGACTGCTCGTAAGGCGAATGCTCTGCCCACTACACTATTGCTATACTGCTTCATTTGCCTATATCTTCCTTTGTATCATCTTCTGCCATTTAAGCTGCATTAACTGTAGCTAAGTGATTGGCAAACCCATGAACCTAAGGTTAAATTTTATCTGTTTCATAAAAAAAAAAAAAAGTATCTTTATATTGTTTGTGTTTACCATTGCTTTTGTACATGTGGGGGGATGTTGCTGGGGGTATGCGGACACCTATGGGCAGTCTTGCTCATTCTTTTAGGGCTTTCTGCTGTTCTTCATTGCAGGGGCATGTATATCCTGAGAGCTCTGCTCTCAGACACACCACCTGCATTCTTACATACTCCATGTAAGATTAGGAGCTCAGGCAGTGTGCCTTCATTAATATGCATGGTGCTCTGCCGTCCTGCTCCTAAACAGCTGCTTCCATGCAGGACTAAGCTAGTCCTGCATTGAAGATTAGTAAGGCCGGGGGAGTGTCTTTAGTAACTGCTGTTGCTGCTGCTTTAGCTGCATTCACATAGCCCAAAATTTCAGTAGTCAAATTACCTTAAAACTTTGCAGCTGTCCCCAGTACCACAAAGTGCACTTTAATAACTTTCAACTACTTCTTAAACTGCCATCCGTGTACCAATTACCTTACAAGCAACCTCAGTGATGAATATCTATCTGATACAGTAACTGGCCCACAATACCAGCAAATTCCTTCAAAGCTGCACTATATGCCTTACATGCAGTTGATGTCTATGATTGCTGTTTCATACAATGCACTACAGTGTGCCAATTCCCCAAAAATCTCATGGAATCACAGTTGGATGTCCATCCACCTGTGACATGATGGCACAAAACCTGTGAAGCTGAACCTGGTATAAGATATCAGCCATTACATTAAACATGACAATTTATTTAGTAGACAAATACAGGTTAACACTTAACCACTGCAAAAACCAATTTCATCTGAAAAAATGAACATACCTGGACCAATTTTATCTAATTATCAAAATGAAAAATACATCTTTTGTTCAGCAACTACTACCTCCATGCTCTTGTTGCCACCCAAATTGGCATTAATTCCAAACAAGTAATATCATTATTAAGATCCCTATCAGATGATCATGTTTTCAGAAATGCAAAATTCATATGGTCGAGACCATATGACTGAGTGTTTGAAAACTCAAAGCTTTTGAATGGAGATTGCGGTACAGTTAAGTATTGGAAAATTTACCCTTTTCTTCAATGATGTGTTATATCAGAGTTGGTATATATATATATATATATATATATATATATATATATATATATATATCATTTGCAGGAGGTGTCAGGAATACATGCGTCTTGTCCCCCTGCATACATGTAAAAAAAAGTAGATTGTTGTGCGTTTTTTTTTTTTTTGATGTTCAAGTTTTCAGAAACTCAATGATATGGTCTCTTCCATACGAATTTTTAGTTTCTGAAAACTCGATTATCTGACATAGATCCCATTATTCAGTCTCTCTGGCCAGTCCTTTCGCCACTTGGCCACAAACCACATCCACTTGAGAGTATGCCTCAATCTCAACCCTGCAACTGCATTTAAGTTCAACTGTGAGTTATTGAATGACACCCAGTCATCTTGCCAAGTAACCACCCCTTTAAAGTGTTCCAGGAACACATAACAAATACACAGATCTCCTATACCATCTAGGCATCCTTAGTCTGTAAGTTTTTTCTTAGCACCTATCAGGAATTTCACACCCGACCTGCAAGAAATATCTCCCCTGCCATATAGTCCTGTACACAAAACTAAACCAACTCAAAAGCTCAGTTGCCACTTTAACCCTGAACATTGTCACACACAGCCAATATTCAATCTTCTCCTTCAATCTCTCCAGCTTGTCTTCAGCAAATTAAACAAGCTCTCCCTAGTGTGCACTACCATGTCCAGAATGGTGATGACTTTTGCCAGACCAGATTGCTTATCTTTAGCCAGAGGTAAGGTATGTTCAGATCCTCACATATCTACAAAAAAGAAAAAAAAACTATACACCACCACCATCACCATAATCCACTCCACCTAGCAAGAGAATGTCATCATAGTAGTGACCTGTCTTCTCATCAGGGTTTGCCTGCTTCAAGATCTGCTGTAGTGCTGAACTGAACTTTTCAAAACTAATGCACGTGCCTACACAGCCCATGGGCATAGCTTTATCAAAGCAAACATTTCCCATTAAGAGTATCCTTAACTTACACCAATACCATTCCCTATTTGGCAGCAGCCAGAAAGCTACCACGATATCTAGCTTTACCAATCAACGATCAACAAAAGGTCTGATGGCCACTACAATATTGTCCAACAACTAATATTGTACCTTCACTGTTCTCCAGTCAATATGATCATTAACTGAACCACCCTATAGAAGGAAAAAAAGATGGTGATTCTAGTGAAATTCTCCTGGTTTCTTCTTGGCATCAACCCCAAAGTTGATGTTCTAAAAACATGAATGGTGGCACTGATAATGAAACCCATACCTGACCTACCCAAACTGTCTTGCCTAACCTGACCTGCACGATATCCTAACACCTTTTTACTGACTTCACATTACAACAACCTTCATCCAAGCCTGCTATCATGCCGGTATCAAAAACCTCATTTCAAAGCTTTTATCCACTCCCTTACTATGCCCTGATCTTTATAACTTCATATCTAGGCCATTAATATTTCCACAGTAATAGATGTGAAAGGTGTTAAGTCTTTTGTCCCTCACCAAAAGGGAAATGTACCCCTAGATGGCCATCCTCTCCCACTTACACCAAGGCTAATATGACTGTTACACCCCCTGGGATTTGCTTGATCTTCTAACAAAGCATAGCCCCTTGACAACCCTCCTAGTGTCAACATCTTACTCCACTATCAGCACCCTCACCATATGATTAACTATGTGTGAACCTACACACCTGCCCGGCACATATTCTCAAATTAAACAACTAGCATGCCTTGTTGTCGCACTGTGGTCACTCTACATGCCTTGTCTATCATTGTCCCAAGTCTTTTGTCCCCATGCTTGGTTGCCCATCTCAAAGACCTTTACACTGCCTTCATCTTCATGAATCTCTGATCATTCAATAGCCAAGTGTCATCACCCCGAGCCTCTGCACCTCCCTGCTAGCAAAAAAATATGTTAACCATATCAGTTCCTGATCTGCCTCCTTCTCTACAACTACTGCCATGTAATATACAGACCTCAGGACCCAGTTATCCTATGTTTGTGCCCTAAACCTGACTAGATGTCTATCACCCAAAGTAGCTAATGCTGTTTTCAAATACTGTGAAATTTCATATTCAGCCTCAGTAATCCTCTGTGCCCCATCTGAATCCAACACCTCAAACAAATTGACAAACTCATCTCTCCATATTTTTGCTTTCACTGATGCTAGAATATGTAGTGTGATAAATAACCCTAACCACCTAGACACATAGACCAAATCATCATGTGGTCCTGCCATAATCAGCTATACAATCAATCTATCCCTCATTTTCTGCCTGAAACAATGTTAACTATAAGACAATAGATGCCATGCCTCTTGTTGCCTCACCAAAACAAAAATGTCACTCCTCTAACAACTATCCAGCCCCTATTTGTAGGCACACTTTATTATCACCCCTCAGTAACTGAAATAACTGTAGCCTGCCTTCAACATCTAAATCCTGAATCAAGGTCCTTAAATAAACATCTACCAACTATCACTGCCGCCTTTACCATCAGCAACAACAGTAACAAATCAATTATCCACAGTGGGTTGAGGCACCACTGATTCTCTGAGCCTTCATCTCCCCCTTTTGGATGTTCACCCACTGGGCCGCTACCTACTACCCTGCTTCAAGTAGGAGGATCTCTGTCCTAGTTTCACTGGTCTCCACTGTTTACAATCTGCCTTTTGCCTGTTGGAAAAACGCAGCTGCCTGCTTTTGGATCTCTTTCCCCTTCCTAATTCCTCCATATTTGTCATGATAGAAGAAAAGCATATTATTATAGCAGCAAACATCATTTTCATCCCTTAACCTATCCACCTTACACTAGCCCTTTACATTAAACTCATGGAAATCCTGCATACCTTCCCTATCATTACAATTTCCATGCAGCATTCCATTCCTTGCATGGTCTCAAACTCCATTTGACTTCCCCTTCAACCATCTGGATTGTCCTTCCTGAACCATGCCCCCCCTCTGTTTATTTTCCTTAATTCATCTGTCTTGAAGTTGGTAGCATGTGCTGTGAGTTCCCTTTTACAAGGTGGACAAATCAGCCTGTTAAGTAATTAGCTCCATCTCTCCCAAATACCTCACATTAAGAAATATGTTCCTAACTAAACCATGTCCCCAGCAACAAGATTTTTTTTTTATATTACTCACTTCCTAAGGTGGAGCCCTATCATTGGATTGGAAGGTAGAAAACTATGCCTAGCTCTGTCATTTAACCTATGGACCCCCAATTCTAGCTCTTAAGTGTATTTAACTCATTCCCTCATGAGTATGTACTGTTGTGAGTATGCACCTTTAACTCTAGGTGCGTGTGGTTTAAGCCTTTAAAAATAAAGTTATCATCTTATGGTTCTAACCAATAGTCATTGACAGAGGTCAGATATCAGTACAGTTTTGTTTGCCATCATGTATGCTTCATGATAAAATATTCTGATACCTTGTATGTAGCATGGCTTTGGAATTATTAATGGAAATAGTATTTATTTATTGATTTATTTATTATTTATTTATTTTACATTTGTTAACCGGGTTAGTCTGGTTGAGCTTTTGGCTCATTTTCAGCAGAGACCCAGGGATAAAAGCTCCTCAAGACTAGAAAACAATGTATTAAATTTTAGTAACATAGTAGTAACAATCAGCTGTAGGATCTTACAAGCAGCCCAGTAGAGAAAGAAAAGCTCCTCAGGCAATTCAATTATACAGAGTATTAACAACTGGCAGACAAGTATGTGAGCTGTTACAAACATGGTTTTAAACAATTAGCAGAAGAAAATGTGACTGGATACAATATTATTTAAGCTGCTTAGAGCAAAATGAGTTAATAGTTAGGCAGATGCTTATTTAAAGTGGATAGGAACTAGTTGTATAGGAGATCAGAAACAAGAAAGGAAAGTAAGAATGGCTAGTAGGAGATGTAGGGGAGGTAGAGTATAGGAGACAGACTAGACAGGTAGGTTGTTGTGAGACTGTAAGAATTAAGAATGGCTGGAGATAGAGGAAGGAAAGAGGTAGAAGAGGCAGGGGAATAGTGCTAGAGATACATTAAGAGTGAGGTGGTGAAATAGGTGAAAGGATGGTGGTTTCAGGGTGGTTGGCTACAGTGGTAAGACCACTTTGTTTTTGTGTATTTCCTTGTGGCTAATTTGAAACTTTTGCTATGCTGGATGGATTTTATTTCCAAGGGGAGTTGGTTCCAGGATGTAGCTGGGTTATAATTATAGAGAAGGCAGCCTATTTTGGTTTTGGGTTTGTAGATGTCTAATTATTCTTGATTTGAGCTGTGTAGCATCCTAGCAGGGGAATATTTGGATATGATAGTGGAGGGGTTGGGGCAGAAGGAGGGTAGATAGAGGATAGAGTGGATGATTTGTAGTTGGTATAGTTGGAGCAGCTGAGGAAATTCTAGCCAGTCTAGTTGCTGTAGTGCTAAGCAGGGGTGTGACTTGTAGGTTTGGTTAGCTGCAAATCTGGCGATCTTATTATAGGTAGTTTCAAACTTGGAAATAAGTGTAGAATTTAGGTTTGTGAATATGTGGCAGCTGTACAGGAGTGTTGGGAGTAATAAAGCCTGGGAGGGAGTTATTCAGGCAGTGTTAGTTAAGTATTTCTTGCTACGGAAAAGGTGTCCAAGTTTCTGATGAGTTCTTTTTACCGAGTTAGTAATATGGAGATCAAACTTAAGCTGATCATCTATTGTAACACCTAGCAATTTAGTACTAGATTCAGCTGAGATGATAGTGTTGTTGCAGGATAAGATGGTAAATGTACTTTTGAGTGTGGTGATGTTTTTAGGGAGAAAGAGTAGGAGCTTAGTTTTTTCTTTTTGGATTAAGTATTAGTTTGTTATCACTAAGCCAAGTCTCAGTGATGTGGAAGGATGCCTGGTTAGTTGAATGAAGGTCAGTCGGGTTGTCAGCAATGGTTATAACAGTTGAATCATCAACATATTGCACAAGAGATGAATGGGGACAAGAGGAGTAGATCATGTTGGTGGAAATATTAAAGAGTAGTGGTCTAAGTATGGACACTTGGAGGTCTCCATTTGTACAGTGAGAGGGGAGGATAGAGCAGAGAGCCATTTAACTGATTGCTGGTGGGTAGAGAGATAGCTGGAGAACCAGGAGGTAGTAGGGGGAGAGAAATGTAAGTTAGTGAGTTTATCTAGAAGGAGTGGGTGAGAGACAGTGTCAAAGGCTTTAGAAAGGTCAAGAAAAAGGCATGAGACAAGTTTATTGGTATCACAAGCTAGGGAGACTATGTTGATGAATGATATGAGTGCAGTAGTTGTACTATGCTTGGGATGGAAACCATGCTGTGTGGGTGTGAGAAGGATTTCCTGGTGAAGGTAATGCATTACCTGCTTGTGAAAGTATTTCTCTAGGATTTTTGAGAGTGGAGAGAGTTTGGCAATCGGTCTGAATTTGGATATGTCTGAGGAGTTGCCCCTTTGTGAATAGGTAGAGTAAAGAAATTCTTCCATACACTAGGGACATATGATTCAGAAATGGATTGGTTGATTAAGATGGAAACAGGCTGGGCAAGAGGTTTAGAGGCAATCTGCAGGAAGTAAGAGGGTAGCTTGTCAACATATGGTGAGCAAGGTTTAAGTTTAGAGAGTAATGACTTTACATACTTAGCTGATACTGCTTTTAGAGAGAAGGAGTTAGGAGGGTTTGGAAGATGTATAGAGTTTGTGGGGGTGCTAGTGTTGTTTCTGGGGGGAGAGAATTTATTATGGAGGTTATTGAGTTTATAAAATGATTGTTAAATTTGTTGGCTATGTCTTCAGGTGTTGCATTGGGACATGGATTAGGAGACAAAAGGGTTTCATGGATGAAGAGTCTGTTTAATAGAGCTTCAGAATTTCTTTGGGTCTGATTTAAGAGTAGAGGGAGGATTGGCATAGAGCTTTATTTTCTCATAATGGATGATTTTTTTAAATTTTATTTCTGAGTTCTTTATATTTCTGAAGAAGAGGAGGGGTCCTAGTTTTAGTCCACATTTTCCAAATCATATCCCGATCTTTCATGAGGGTTCTGGTAGCTTTAATGAGCCATGGAGCAGTATTAGATTTGATTCTAATTGTGCGAAGAGGGGCAAGGGAGTTAAGAATGTTTAGGAATGTAGTGTTGAAGGAGTGGACAGCTTCATCTAAAGGATGAGTGGTAAGGTAAGAACAGTTAATTTTGGAGAGTTGGTGAATAAAGGAGTTAGGACAGAAATGAGAAAGTGAGTGGGTGGTAATAAACATGTTAGGTTTGATAAGGTGGGGAGTATGTTTGGTAACTGTTATAGGCCAGTGGTCGCTGAGGGCATTTGGAAGGGTTTGGGAGTTATGATAGTTTTGAGGGTGGGAGATCAATATCCAGTCAAGAAGAGAGATGGGTAAGTGAGATTTATTAATCCAGGTTGGGGTTGTGATTAGCTGCTCAAACCCATGTAGGTTTATACAGGAAGTAGTGTTGGGAGCTTGTATTGTAAGCCAATCAATAGTAACATCTCCCAGTATAATTATTTCATTATGGTGGGTATGTGAGAGGTGAGCTAGGATGTTCTCAAGTATGTTAATATTATCAGCAGGGGGAATATAGACTGCTGTGACAGTTATAGTGTTGAAACTGTTAAGTTTGAAGTTGGTCAGTAGGAGTTCAGCTGGTGAGAAGGAGGGTAAGTCTAGTGTGGGACTGATTTGGGAGAGTCAATTGGAGTAGAGTATGGAGAATTCTCTTCCTTTTCTTTTAGGTCGATCTAATCTAAGGATATTATAGCCAGGAGGGATGATTTCACTGTGCAGATGGTGTGGTTTTAACCATGTTTCAGTTAGGGTAACTATGTCAGGAGTATAGTTAGCTATCCAAGCATGGAGTTTGTGATCTTTATTTACAAGGCTCCTGACATTGACAGAGCATAATTGTACTTGTTTTTGTGGGTTGGAGGGGTTGGCAGGTTTTAGATACAGGAGGTTATTGTTCAGGGTAGTGTCTGTAGGGCCTGGGTTAGGATGAATGTCACCAGATAGAAGTAGAGGTTTGTAATGGGGTTTTAATTTGAGTAAGTAGACTTTTTTTTATTTTAAAGGGGAGGGGGGAGATATTTTTACTTTAGGAATGGGAGTGATGGGGATAAGGATGGAGGGACAAATTAGTAGATAGTGTTGTGGTGTAGTACTTGAGTTAAGTGTGGTGTTTGAGGTATGGGAATAGGGAGTAGGCAGTTGTGAGTGATAGGAGGTGAGGTGATAGAGTATAAGGAGTGGAGAAGGTAAGAGTATAGTTTGACTTGTAAGAGACATGTCACTTTATGGGGTGTAGAACAGAGGATGAGAGGAAGGGGTGGGAGTAAGGTATAGTAGTCTTTGATAGTGGATAATAGGTAAGTGTGGGGAGGAGCAAAGAAGGGAGGTAGTATGAGAACAGGAAGTAGAGGGTTGGGGAATTTGGGAGGAAGTGAGGGGGTGTGGTTGTTTGGATAGGTATAAAGGTAAGGATATGGGGGTGGGTGTGGGGCTACACCTTCCAGATAGAACTTAGCTAAAAAAAACTATCAGCTAGTTCAGGGACACTTACTAGAGATGCTACACCTGGAGGGCTTTCAGCTGCAATTAGAGCAAATATGGCATCCAGGGTTTTTAAAACCTTTGGTGTTTTGTCCCTGAGCAATCACTTGGGGGGTGGGGGAAGGGAGAGAAACCATCAATTGGAATTTAAAGTAGCAGGGAAGAATCCAAGGCACTCTGCTAAACCTAGCTAATTGTCAAAGGACAGCCAAGGAAATAAGGTAAACATACAGGCACCCTTGTTCAAGGACTGGAAGTTTTCTCCAAGAAAAACTATGTGTAGGATTACACCACAACTTGAAGTTATATGCTGCTTACTAGTCTGCAATGGCAGATTTTATTCTCTTTTATATTTGTATTGCTTTTTGATCATTGTTTGCTGCACACAATGTAGCTAATGATAAAAGCAGCTGGAGACTTTGCACCTTTGTTTGGTGTTTAGTGAAGAACAAGTATTGAGGAGGAGGGACTGAAGGCTATGACTATTGAGAAGGGCTAAATACCTTAACATACAACACATTATCAACAGTGAAACAGATGAAAGAGGTGGGGGTGGGCTAAGAGGAGGAATGTTTGCAGCTGTTCCCCCTGGGGTATGCACTCTAGCTGATGTAACAGGTTTTAACAAGGCATAACAGTAGTCACAAAAGCTGGTACCTACACTACACAAGCGGCAACAACAAGGTTCCAGGAGTTAAACCTGGAACTGCAGTCTATTTTTGGATGATTTCTGGTTAGAGTTTTCTTTGCTTTCAGCTGGAGTGAGAGGATTCCTTGCTCATACAAGTGGGGGGGGGGGGGCCCAAAGTGAACAGGTCCTCAGTGGCTCTAAAAGTTGCAAAGAAGAGAAAAGGAAAGAATGTAAGACTAAAAGCAATAAAATAAGGACATCAAAATAAGCACAACCATCATAAATATTGTACGGAAAGCAGACCAAGTGAACATAGCCTATTAGAAGTTATCAAAAGAAATACATTCAGACTCTGCAACCAGTCTTATTCAACAGCAGTCAGTATAACTAATTAGAATATCCTATTACCAGACAATATTGCAACTATGTAGCAGTTTCACCAGTTTACCATAAATATCATTCAGCACTTTACAATGTATGTTTAACTTACAGAAACAGAGTATCCAATAGCAGCAGTCAGTGTAACTAGGTGGAATATACTATTACCAGGCAATGTTGCAACAATGTAACAGTTTCACCAGTTTACCTTACATATCATTCAACACTTAAAAAAGAAAGAGCACTATCATTTAGAGGAACTCTGAATCAGGTTTACTGAAATTGGGAGCAAGCAAAAAACAAAAACATAAGCTTCTAATATCCAAACTATTCCAGCAGGAATAAAAAATAACTGGAAAGCTACCTTAGAGAGAAATTACTGTAATAATCTATGCAGGGACAGTGAGTTTACGGTGTGGAAGACAACACTGAAAAAAATAAAAATAATACTACCACTTACTAGAGATGCTACACCTGGAGGGCTTTCAGCTGCAATTAGAGCAAATATGGCATCCAGGGTTGTTAAACAATAAACAAGCAATATTTGACACCTAGAGGTGCAGTAGGAGGTGTGATGATATGAGGTAGTGCCAGCTGTGCCAGGGGGAATAGGGCAGTGTATGTGTAACATATGCCAGCTTGAGGGAAGTAGCTAAGGAGGCACCTGATTCTCAAGGAAAAGGAGAGTCTGTCTACTGGAACAAAGGGTTAGTGTACAGAGAGTGGACCCTGAGGAAGGGTAAAGGGTGAAGTAATAAAGCAGTTGGCATTGCCCAGAGCTTACCATCTGGCGCTTCTAGCCATAGCCCATGACATTCCTTTTGAAGGTCATATGGGCATAAAGTGTGCCAAGAGACTTATTGTGCAGAACTTTTATTGGCCTGGGATTGCAAGAGATGTAATAGGGTACTGCAGAACCTGTGAATAGTGCCAAAAAGTAGGCAAGGCAGGAGACAAAGTCAAAGCTCCTTTGATGTCTTTGCCTGTATTTGAGGAACCATTTCAGAGGTTAGCTATGGATATTGTGATGCCTCTGAGTACCCCATGTTCCACAGCGAAGAAATATATCTTAGTGGTAGTAGACTAATCTGCTAGATACCCTGAGAGAGTGGCTCTGTCCTCCATCGAGGCAGAGCAGATGGCAAATGTTTTGTTAGATATTTTCAGCAGGGTAGGTTTCCCAAGAGAAATACTGACTGACAGAGGTGCCAGTTTCATGTCAGACCTGCTGAATTTTCTGTGGGAGTGCTGCCGGATGAGGCACCTAAGGGCTACTGCTAGCACTCCAGTCTAATAGCCTACATTGAAGGTGGCCCATGCTTACACTTATCAAGGGTATCAGAAATCATCAGAGATTTGGGATGCATGGCTAGGCTTAAAAAGGCCCTTGTGGTCATTAGTCTAGTAAACAGCTATGAACCTAAGAACCTATGAAGACCATGTTAAGGGCATTTGCAGATAGATTAAGAGAGATTGGGACAAATATTTGCTCCATCTGCTGTTTGCATACAGAGAGGTGCCCCGGAAATCCATAGATTCTTTTTTTATCCTTTGAGTTGCTGTATGGGCATAGGTTGAGGGGACCATTGGATTTGATTTGTGATGAATGGGAGGGTAAGTGTGAATCCCACAAGGAGTCTGCTGTGACATATGTCCTAAACCTCAGGACAAGGCTTAGGGAGCTCTTGAGCCTGACCCTGGAGACCCTGGCAGGAGCCCAGCAGCAGAAAAAGGTCTGGTATGACAGGAATGCTTGAGACTGAAAGTATGCTGTGGGACAGCAGGTTATGGTGCTCATTCCTGACAGACAGAATAAGCTGCAAGCAGCTTGGGAAAGGCCCTTCAAATAGGTAAGGAAAGACAAACTGTACCATGTTAACATGATGGAACCCTACCGTGATAGGGAGGCCTTTGTGCTGAGTATTTGCAGTGGGTGACAGGAGGAGTCAAAGGGAGCTCTGGTGACTGATCTCCTAAGTGAGGGTCAGACTGACACCTCAGTGGAAGGGGTAGCAATGTCTGAATGGCTATCCCTACTCAGGTTTGAGAAATATGAGCAGTGTTACAGGAGTTTGGGGACATGTTCACTGGGAAACCTGGATGCACTCACCTGGTGAAGCACTATGTGGATACAGGACACTAAGGACCTATCAATCAGGCCCTTGACAGGGTGCTTGAGTGAGTCAGACAGAATCTGAAGGAGGAGATACAATAAATGTTGGAACTGGAAGTAATCCAGTTGTCCAACCATCTCTGGGCCTCCCCATTGGTGTTGGTACCAAAGAAGGATGTCAGCTCCAGGTTCTATGTGGACTACAGCAAATTAAGTAGTCATACAGAGTCAGATGCATACCCCATACCTAAGACAGATGAAGCCTTTGAACAGCTGGGTGGGGCTAAGTATCTGACCACTATTGATCTGACCAAGAGCTACTGGCAGATCTCCTTGACTCCCACTGCTAGAGAGAGGTCAGCCTTTGTGACTCATTTTAGATTATACAAGTTCATGAAGATGCCCTTTCAGATGAACCATACCTCAGCAACCTTCCAGAAGCTGGTAGATCATATCCTAGCAGGAGCAAGAGATTATGCCCTTGCTTAACTGGATGATATTGCCATCTATAACCCTTCCTGATAGGAGCACCTTCAGAATGTCAGGCAGGTCCTGGACAGACTGCAAAGGGCATGGCTGGCAATTAATCTTAGTAAGTGTCATGAGGGTATGGCAGAGGTCTCCTACATAGGACATAGAGTGGAGAGTGGTAAGATCATGCAAGATCCTGCCAATGTGGAAGATATTCAGGCATGAGATGCCCTGTTACCAAAAAGTAGGTGAGGACATTCTTGGAGACAGTGAGGTACTATAGAAAGTTTGCTCCCAATTATAGTACAATAGCTGCTCCCCTCATAATCTTGATGGGGGAAAACAGGCCAGATAAGGTTTTATGGACCCCTGCCTGTGAGCAGGCTTTCCAGAAGCTTAAAGGAGATTTGGGAGGACCCCCTGTGCTAGTCAGCCCGGAATACAGCAAAGAATTTGTTCTGTAGGTGGATGCTTCAAACCATGGGGTAGTGGCTGTACTCAGCCAGGTTTCCTCAGATAGAGAAGACAACCCTGTTGTGTATCTCAGCAGTAGAGTCCAACTCAGGGAGGAATGTTATGCAGCTATAGAAAAAGAATGCCTAGCCATAGTATTGGCAATGCAGAAACTTCAGCCCTATCGGTATGGAAAGAAATTAACTGTGGTTACAGACCACAATCACTTAACATGGCTACCTTGAGGCTGCCAGCAACATGCCAAGTTATTAAGGTGGACACTAGGGTTGCAGACGTACTGTATGACTTGACAGTGCAGAACTGTAGTAGGGTCAGCAATGCTAATGCAGATGGGGGTCTCAAGACAGGGTATGGGTTAATGTGTTCCCAGACAGGCTTTTTTTCTCTAAAGCAATGTTCCGCCAGGGTCACTTTAAAAACTAGCTTGACTGTTCAAAGTGGGGAGAGATGTGATGATGTGAGGTAGTGCCAGCTGTGCGAGGGAGAGTAGGACAGTGCATGTGTAACATATGACAGCATAGCCAGCTGTGGTATTATAAAGAATTACAAGTCAAATGAATATCAAACTGATTTGTACAGGTGATTGTGTTAAAATATATTTTTAAAGTTGCTTATGTTAAAAATGCTGGACAGAAAGGAAATATACATATATGTCAGACTGTATTATTGTAACCGATTAAATGTATACATTTTAATAGAGGATACTGGGAGGGAAGGGGTTAAGCTCAGCCCAGCTAACCTTAAGAAAAATTACCTGAAATTAAATGACCTGGTTTAGGCCATAAAAATTTTATCTCACAGGTCTGAATGCAGCCAGAAATGCAATGCCTATGAAAAGCCAGGGCTGCAATCCTGCTCTATTGTCCTTACTGGTAAACTAATTGCTACCCTGGGGAGACAGAGAATGGCTTGGTAGTTTCTGCAGAATGGGTGGAAGCATTAGAACTGTTTTACAGTGTCCAGATGCTGTAATAATCCTTAGCTAAAGTTATATGTGTGTATTGTGACACATCAGTTAAAGATGCTGGCTCAGTTTCTGGTGAGAGGGTAGTGTGGGAACCACAGAGTATGGTGACCAGATGTGATATCATTATGTAGTCAGTACTGAAATTGTATTTGAATTCTAGTGAGAGATGTGAGGATTCCAATCGGTTTTTGGACCTGACAACACATTCATCCACTTTCATCTTGCCTTGCTTTAGTAAGTAGCTAGGGAACAGTAATTCTTCAGTCAGTTAAAAATATATTGAGATTATCTAAATGTTTTTTTTTTCTGTATCTGTTTGAGTCTTTCCATCTCTGCTGTTTATTTTATATTTGTTGTGATTGAAACTCTGTTGTTTATTGTAAATTGATATCCAGTATTTTCATGTTTTTTATTATTTATTATTAAATATATATACACATTTCATTGTGACTAGTCTTTTAGAACATATTTAATCATTCAGAGTACTTGCATTTAGTTTGTGACACTATGGTTCTACGTTCCTGAAAGTATAGCTGCTTGGTTAAGCACTACCATTTGAATAAGTATTAATTTTACTAGATGTAACTGGGTAACCTGGTAAGAGCATTAAAGTAGCTAGCTTTGGGTGTTCTGGTTGCAGTAAATCTATCTTATAGTCTGGGTGGAAGCAGCAGAGCAGGTAAGCTGTGCCAGCCTTTCCCAGGTGTTTGTGTGTGTGTGTGTGTGTGTGTGTGTGTGTGTGTGTGTGTGTGTGTGTGTGTGTGTGTGTGTTAGCCTGTACTTCAGAAAAGTAGATATCTCTGTCCGTTTTTGTACTTATAATATATCTTGTATCTTTGCATCTCAATATTTTCTGAAGATGGATCAAAATGTGGCTTCTGTTTTAAACATATAAGTGTGCATGTATCTGCTGCTGTACCTTCTACAGAATGTATAATGGAATGCTAAAAATTTGTAACTGTTTCATGCTTGGCATTATAGAACATTATTCTTTTCTTCTGCTGATCTGATCTATTTTCTTTTCCAGTCCTTTGAGTTGCTGTTGAATTAGAATACTGCTGTACATAAGGCTCTTACCACCCTTCTCGTTCTTCCACATTGTTCATATGTGACATAGGAATGCCCTGGTTCTGCATAATGATGGTATTTCACAGGTGTCACACATCTGCAGCTCATAATACTTAGAAATGACATTTCACAGTTTCTTCTGCATTCACTGATGGAATCTCTGTGTTCAGATTCACTTCCTAATACTTCTGGATGTGACCCTTATGGCTGTGGATATTCTACTTACTGCAGTAACATTTCAATTAGCAGTAAATATGACATCTATTTCTATATGTCTGTCATCCCAAACTATCTCTACTTCTTCAAACTCTAAAGCTTGCCTTTCCCTCTTCACTCCTGATTGGAAACCTGCCAGAACTCTTGAGAAAGGCGTTGACCTACTTTGATATTAGGGCTGCTACCTGCACAATACTGAACCATGCAATGGTGGTATCCCACATAACCCTAATCCTCATCATGTATTTCCTCAGTTCCATGCAAAATGGATGTATGAGCGATAGTCTGATCCATCTACTTTGAGAATTCCCACCATTTCTTAATGATACATATCACTTGCTTTTATAATAAAATCACTCAGTATGTTCTGATACTGAAAGGGCATGTTACACAGAATATAAAGGATATGAAAGAACCAGGTCACCCATAACATTATGCATTGAAAAATATTAAATGTCTCCATAGGAAACCTTTCCAAACATAGATCTAAGTGTATGTAGAACAGAGCACATACATCTGGTGCATAAACACACACACACACACACACACACACACACACACACACACACACACACACACACACACACACACTCGCACACACACACAAACGCACACGTGCACACACACGCACACACACACATACACACACACACATACATCCACACACACACACACACACACACACACACACACACACACACACACACACACACACACACACACACACACACACACTAAAAAAAAATCACATAATACCAAAGGTCTGTCTGCACTCTAGCTCCAGAGTTCCTCAGACACATTGTACTTTATCAGAAGATATTTTACTGTTTCTTCTTGAATAGCATAAAATTAGAGGAATATGAATAACATTCAGAATTTGCATTGCCTTTCTAAAGCAATCTTCCATATCACAGCAGACAAAAAAAAAAGTATTGAACGAATATTGGCAGTGGGCATTTCCCTAACCAAAAGGAGGCAGTGCATTACTAGGTCATCAATGGACAGTCACCAACACTTTGTTCCTCTATAAAAGAGCACATCCTGTGTTGCTGAGTATTTCAGATTCAGATTGTTTAAAGTGTAATGGCAAGAGAGAAGGACACTACCGTCTAGCAATGAATGAATGTTTTGCCCTGCCTATGCTTTCCTGGAAATAATCCCCCTCCCCACCACTGTTACCACCAGAAAGGATACACGAATTGTATGATTCCCAAAGACCAGGTTGCATTTTTATCTGGAATTGTGATACCATTGTCCAGAGGTACAGAATATGAAAAGGAGGACTAGATGAGTCACTGTCTTCCCTCTGGTACCACGAGAATACTGTCCATGGTAAAAGGATTCAAATGGTTCTTGAATATCAGGGAGGATGCCATTTTCTTTCTTTCCAAGATTAACAAAAACACCTTACTCAGATGAATGACTTTCGGAAAATACCTTTTAATAATAAATATCTCCTCATTGGTTCAATAACTTCTTTCTAAGAAAGAACCATGTCCCAAATGAATATTGTATCATCATTTTGTCTAAACTCCAGTTCTAAGACCTTCTCTGGTGACTGTGAAAAGGACTCTCCTTGCAAACACACTTTTCCTGCTTTAGATATTAATCCTTTAGATTTGTCACAGTTAATACTGTGCCATTATATATTTCTTTTAAATATGGGATTACTGCTGCAACAATTCAGACATCATACATTTGAAAATGTTCAGTGTATGTATATCATCCTGTCTAACAGCATATAGAGTGACAAAAGTGCCAGTGCCATGACAAGCCCAATCCAGAAAATCCGTTACTGTAGCTATGTTGTAACAAGGGCCCCCTATGTAATACAATCAGAATGGCTCTGAATACACAATCCTGTTTATCCCTCTTTGTATGCAAACAGGTTTTAATATGCAATCATTTAATTTATCTGTAAATAAAGAGCCAACAAACACAGCCATAATGAAATCAACAACCTACTCTGGAAGAGGTTAGCAATGGATATTAATTAGATTAATGTACATATGGAGTGCATCAGATGACCACTGTGGACGCAGAACTGCCATTATCTTATCAATAAGTAGATTGCTGCTTATTTGTTTCTGATATTTAAAAAGTGTAACTGTCCTGGACAAAATGACAGCTGTTAAATCAGAGTGTAACCTGTACTCTTCCTGTGTTGTGTTGTAGATTTGAGATAAAACCTGGCAAAACTTGTACAGATAGATGTTGAAAGTGGCCTGAACATAGTTGTTAACATATGTAATGGCATTTTTACCTTGACTTATTTGACATTATTTGCTTCTATTCCAATTTGTTCAACTGGTTCAGCTTCAGATGTTTCTTCATTGTAATGCTTTTGCTCATTACTTAAAGGAAAAATGTTTATGTTAAAAATATTGATCACTAAATAGATGCAGAAGAGTGGCCATTGTTTGTAAGTTTTAACAATATCTCTTTTTCCATGTTGGAGTGATCTTAGGATACAAATATGTACAAATAAGTATAGAGGTGGGAAAGTGAAGCCCCTTCACATGGGGTGTGCAGTGGCCTTACCCCACCCCACTGCCAAAATGCTTATGCTAAATTTGTGCATATTTGTAAGCATTCATAATTTACTCGAGTACATATCCTTAAAGCATATATGTACTCATCTTTATTGGCTTTATATGGAAATACACACAATGTTGTATATAGACCTCACATATGTAAAATAATAGACACATGATCTTTTAGCTCTACAAACAAACCATCAGCCAGTCATAGAGAGATCTTCAAAGTACAGGAAGCAAAAGAGCCTGAATCCATGGAAACTCTTTTCATCATAAGTAATCTGGAGCATGTAAAACAACCCAACTTGTGAGATTTTTTATTAACTTATGATTTGAAGAACATAACTGTACAAACGGATGCATCAGGATATTGATGCATTCCTTTTGCATTGTGTGTGTGTGTGTGTGTGTGTGTGTGTGTGTGTGTGTGTGTGTGTGTGTAGTATTGCTTGTTAGGTGATCCCTTGCACCCCCCACCCAAACAGCACATGTTTTGAAACAAATTTAGCATATATCTTTCAGTATATAAATAAAAAAATCTAATGAATATTTACTAAACTCATTTTCCTTTCTCAAGTTACAGTTGAACTTAACCAATAACACAAGAGGAAAGACACAAAATGTGCAGCTAAGGCCTTATCCACTCAAACAGTGTTATATTGCCCCTCTGGTATAGAAGATGATGGCCACTTGAATATCAACAATAACTATTTTTGCCATAACCTGTAATCCAAATAGCCATGTTGTTTTTCATGTCCCAGTAACTCAGGACTTTTTATCTTACAAACAGCATAAACAACTAACTCTAGAAAACTGAACTTTACTCTCCAAATGTCGATAAGCTGTACTATAACCTAAGGAAAAGGCAATATGTGATCTTGTGAATAAATAATACCAAACATAAGTTGATGCGTACAGAGCTGCAAGGAGTTGGTGTATCTGTTGATTTCTACATTGTTTTCTAAACTATAGCTTTCCCTAAGAGCTTGTCTTTTGATTGAAGTTTGTTATGCACACCCTGGTGATCTACAGAAATTGTATTGTTTATAGACACACTTAAAAATAAAGGATATCAAGATAGATTCTGCAGCCTTCTTAAAGTATTCTAGTACAGCTTTGTGGCTTCTTCCCGATAAACAATCCAGCTGGTACTGTTGGCATATGAAACTGAACCTATGCTGTAATTCCAAATCCTTCTGAGAGACATTTTTGAACAACAGGTCAACAGCCTAGTGGGACAATGTCGGTGAAATGTTCTTTACTGTCACTCAAACATGACAGTACAGAGCTCTTTAGTCAGATTTCCTACAGCAGCTACAGCAAACCAAACTATGCTGTTAACTGAAGTAAATACACTCTCTTCTTCTGTAATGTAAAAAAACAGGTTAGCATAGGACAGTACTCCTGAAGACCCTAAGAAAAAAACTACATGATATAAACCTGACCTCCTCATCATTAAAGGACTTGTGCCTTTCACACTGTAGTCTGAAATCTAATGTTTTATGGTACTTTATCTATATTTTCTGTAGCAGACAATGCCCTTTCAGCTAACTTAAGAATTAATTCCTTACGTGAACTGCAAAATACCAACTTTAGACAGATTCCATGAGACCACAAACAAACTTACTGAACTCCAGATTATTTAGTTAGAAACAAATGATCAATGTATAGCTTGTCACATGGTGCCTTCCATGTCCTCAGATATCCATGAAAATTTATTGAATGTAGAATTAACTTATCTTTTTGATTCTGATACCTAAACATGTCACATCACCCACATTTTGAATCATCTAATAAATCTTTACAAGTATATTAGCTAAAGAACATATGGCATGTGTTCTGTCTTCTCACTTTGCTATTGCAAGATATAAATCATGCAACTTTAATAACTGCAAAAGGATAATAATCTTTATCACCTTCAAATATCAGTCTTTATATGCAGGTCAGTCCATTCCTAAAAGAAGCAGTTGGATTGATTACCAGAAATAATTGCTTAAGTTATCCTGACCACCTTGTGGTGCAGGCATCTGACAACAGCAACAGCAATTCTATGTAATCTTTAAATGCATCTTTCAGTTTTTACTGCTTCCCAACAGTCACTGTTTGATATGTTGCCAAGCATAGTACCTTGGTGTCTGCTCTGTCAGATCCTGCTTGCATTCCCAGATATATGTTCTGTCAAGTGCACCTGCAACCCCCATAAGGCTTCTTGCCTTGTACTGTACTTGTAGGTCATATTTTGTGGTACCAATAACATTCTTTCTGTGATCTTTCAGATAAAAGAATTCTTAAATTTACTTTGACATAGTTTGTGGTAAGACTCTACAGTAATGCCTTTGCATTGTATAGAGTCTTACAATTTTTGACATCCAGAGAAAATTACCATCATTTTGTTTTCTATCTGAGTATAATGTTTCTACATATCAGTTAATGCCCTTAATGTATGCACAATAGGTTTGCCTTCCTGCAGCAGGACTGCTTCATCTTGACTCATGACCCTTGCTGGCTTGTGACAGCTTGTCAGATTGTTGATTTTATTACTTTGTAATAGTGCAGAATTGGTGTGAAAGTTACTAACTACATTAGTAGCTCAAAATTCTTTTCTCCGTCTGCTGATAAATACCATACTTTATCAAACTCTAGGAGCTTTCTCAGCAGTATAGTGATCTCTGTCAATTGTGGAATAGACTTTCACAGATATATCTACAATAAGGAGTGACAGGTAAGCTATAGTCCTAAAACAATATAATTTAAACAGCAAAACAAGTAGATTATTGGCTATAAACTTGAGTAAAAGCAATTCCTTATTACATATTAGGAAACATAGTAAGCACAGCACTTCATCAGATGTTTATGAAGCACCTATGTGCATGAAAGTATTTACGTCTCTGCTCAGGAGATTCTCCTATACCAACTACATACAAAAGAAAGCAGGGTGGAATATAATCCATTCATAACTTATAGCATAGCTTCAGTTTGGAAACCACTAATATATTCGAGGCTTCCTTGGTATCATTCCTCCATCTTATGTATTATCAAACTCGTAATCTTTACTATATTTTTTTCTGTTTGATAACTGATTGGGTAGGTTGCACCAAGTCCCCTTTCAGCCATGACTAAGCTGCAGATGAGATCAGTGAATATCATATTTTACACATGCCACAGATTGAAGAAAATCAAACAAAAAAACAAACAAGTTAACATTTCAAGTACATATGATTCTCGGCTTGGGTTGGAAGTGCCTTCTGTGTGGAGTCTGCATGACCTCCCCACAGTCGCGTGGGCATTTGAAAGACATACGTTGAATAGGCGTGCCTTCATTGAAGGTTGGGCGTCGGGCTGGCAACTCGACACCATAAAAAACAGCTGCCAATCATTAGCGGACTGGAGTTCCACTGTGACGACCCCTAACTGGGAAAAGCCGAAAGACAAACAACAACAACAACAACAGTAATGACACAATAGACATGCTGTAGGTGGATTGGGCACTCTAAATTGGCCCTAGGCATGAGTGTGTGCGTGTGTGTGCCTTCTGTGGAAGGTTGGGCGCCGGGCTGGCAACTTGACACTGTAAAACTCCACTGCCAATCACGAGCAGACAGGTGATCCGCTGTGGCGACTCCTAAAAGCCAAAAGAAGAAGAAGAAGATAAAGCCATAGTATAAGGTAGACAGAATAACATAAAAGAGAAAATACTATACTATAACTGTGCTGTCATTTTGCATGTGACATATAGCAAGTGAAGTTGACCCTGTGTTCTAATGGCTTGTATCTTTTTTTTTTTCCAAAAATTCTTTATTTATTATTTTTATTGATATAAGGTAACAAACACAGTATAATAAGTAGAGGTAACACCACTTCAGAAAGAGAAGTTATCATACATTAATGGTAATACAGTCATGAGTAAAACAATCAAACAATACTATTTACACTATATACATAGATGCTTTCAATACCCAAGAAAGAAATTGTTATAGTTCAGTGAGAGTTATTGTGATTAAAAATATATATTATAAAAAATAGGGAGAAGAAAAGTAAGAAACGTTTTGTGGGCTATAGATATAGGTTAATATGGAACCTTTTATATGTAGTTAATTTTGTTATATTGTAATGGACTAGGCCAGAATGATATTAAAGGTTTGTTCCCATATTTTCCTGTGTTTGATGTTTTTGTTCCCTTTATCAATTAGGATTTTTTGGGCTAAGAGATGCTTGTTTGCCATTAATCTAAAATTCTCCCAGGAGATGTTAGTTAGGTTAAGCCAATTAGTTGCTATATAGAGTTTTATTAGGAGAAAAAGATTAATCATAGTAAGTGCTTTTGTTTTAGGAATATTATTTGGTATGATATGTAAGAGAGTAAATTCCCAGGTGAGTGTGGATGATTGATAGCCCATTTTTTGTAACTGAAATTTAAGGGAGTTCCAAAGTTTAACTATACACATACAGCTCCAGAATATATGGAGTATATCAGCCGATAGAGTTTTACAGAGTGGAGAAACAGGGGATTTCCTAGAGTTAAATTTATGTAAAACAGAAGGGGTGAAATATGCATTGTTATAAATCATGAGATGGGTGAAAGCCAGTTTTTTAAGGGGTATGGATTTATTTGTTATGTTAATTGCTTGAATTAGTTGAAAGTTATCGATGAATGGATTATTCTTTTTCCAATAGTCCGAAACAAGTATGTCTTTTTGGAATTTAATGACTTTGATTAATTTATATGAGTTAGTTATATATTTTTTTATTTGAGAGGATGGTCTTCCATGGGGAATTACAAGTTAATAAATCATTGTTGGATACGTTGTAGTTTTGTAGATAGCTAGAACATAATTCTTTAATTTGCCTTAGAATTACTAGATAGGATTTGGGAAGGTTCAGTTGATTCCTCATTTCTTGTATGGAACCATTTAGAAGTGGGTATATATCTTGGATGGTTATATTAATTAATCTAGGAAAGGGATTCAGGTTTAGGGTCTGATTGTTTATTTTAAGGTTGAGATTTTTATGCAAAGGTTGTAACATCATCATAGCTTGTGTCAATTTTAAATGTTTAAAGAGTTTTTGGGTTAGTAAGATACAATGTTGAAGGGGTTCTAGTATACTGCACGGTTTCATTAAGGTGGTATTTAGAAAGGGTAGGGCTTTGGGGTTAATGTCCAGGCTTTTGATATTTTTTTGTATATTATTATCCATGTCGGGGACCAATCTTTGTTTTTTGGGTTGTGTTCAGCTATACACAGAATTCTATTGGCATTCATGATTAGATAATAAATCTCGAAGTCGGGAAGGTCTAAGCCACCTTTATTTTTTGGGATCGAAAGTTTAGTATATGAGATTCTGGTGTTTTTAGGATTCCATATAAATTTTGCGAGCAAAGTGTGAATTTGTCTAAAAAATGTATTTGGTATGTTTAATGGAGTATTAATGAATATATAGAGTAATCTAGGTAATACATTAATTTTAATTATTGAGACATTAGCCAGGAAAGGTAGTTTTAGATTTTTCCATCTGTTAAGGTCTAAAATGATATTCTGCCATTTTTGGGTTATATTATTTGAGTAGAAATCTACATTGTTTGTTGAAAAAGTAATACCTAAGTAGTTGATTACCTCCTTTGTTTTTATTTTTCCTATTAGGGGTAAAAGCGAAAATGGTTTAGGGGGTTTTAAAGGAAAAATGATAGTTTTCTTAAGATTTAATTTGTAATTTGATATTATTGAGAAGTGTTCTATAGCAGATAATATTTTGTCTACATCTGAGATTGGTGTGGTACAATAGATGTTTAAATCATCTGCAAAGGCTGAGAGGAAGATTTTGGTGTTATATATTATTGGGGGGTTTTGGTAAAGATTTTGTTTCATATTTAAGAAGAGTGGTTCAAGATATAAGTTAAATAGTATAGGAGATAGAGGGCATCCTTGCCGAGTTCCATTTTTAATTGCAATTCTCTTTGACCGAGTTTTGTTAATGTATAGAGATGTATAGGGGTTGTTGTATATAATTTGCAGGATCTGGATACGTTTTTGTGGAATATTGAAGTAAGGCAATGTTTGAAAAAAAATTCTATATTTACTCTATCAAAGGCTTTATGGGCATCTATAATTAGAGCTTATACATTTAGGTTAGAGTGTTTGGCTTGAGAGATTAAAGTATTAAGAGTTAGTGTATCACTCGCTTGTCTGAGTGTTGTGAAACTAGATTGTTCATGGGGAAATAATTTTTTCTAATAAGGTTTTTAATCTGTTTGCAAGTATGGATGTTAGTATTTTAGTATCAATATTTAATAGTGAGATAGGTCTATAACTATCTGGGTTTCTTGGGTCAGCTTGTTCTTTGGGTATAAAAACAGTTATATGCATTAAAGTACAGGTCATTGATTTTATTGTTTATTATATAGTTCAGTAAATGGGATAGAATTTGAGTTAAGATAGGGTAGAAGGTTTTATAGAATTCAGCTGTAAGACCATCTGGGCCTGGTGCTTTATGTGATTTCATTTGTTGAACTGTTGCGGTTATTTCATTGGTAAAGATAGGTTTAATTAACCTTTCCTGTTGTTTTAAATCTAGTTTTGGGAAATCAAGTCTTTGAAGGAAATGGTTTCTTTCTTCTTTTGTGGCTATTGATATTTGGTCTCCATAGGTCAGTGAATATATCCGTTCGAAGATTTTGTTACTATCTTCACTATTCGTGTAATGTTTGTTTTCATAAATTATTTCTGATATTTGTGAGGGAGATTTGGATTGGGTTATAATTTTGGCCAGTGCTCGAGATGGTATTTGCACTTCGTTAGAATAGTTAGCTAGGGTTTTGGTTTCATAGAAGGATAACTTGCTGTTATGTAATAGGTATAGATCTTTTTGAAGTTTCAGTATTTCGGTTTCAGTTTGAGCTTTATAATTTGTTAATAGGTCATTCTCAAGTTTTTGAATTTTGGATTCTAATTCCTGCTCTTCCTTCAGGTGGATTTTTTATAGAAGGTTGCTTTTTTAATAAGTATTCCCCTAATTTGGGCTTTGTTTGCTGCCCACTCAATATCCAAAGGTAATTGAGAGTTAAGGATGTTAGATAGGGTTGATATGAGTAAGGTTTGAATATCGTTTATTATTTCTTTTTTAGTTAAGAGGTTTGGGTTCAAGGACCAATTGTATCCTTTTTTTCATAGTGTTATTCATTGTGATTCCATTAAGGTTTAAAATAATTTTGGAGTGGTCTGAGAGGTATCGAGTATGGATGGTCATTTTCGGGGCAAGTTTGATAAATACGTCTGAAATAAGAAAAAGGTCTATTCTTGACCACATTTTGTGGCATTGGGAGTAAAAAGTAAATTTGTTGGATGTATTTATACTGTCACCATATTTAAAAGGGTCATATAATTTGTAATCCGGAGTAAGTTCTCTTAGTGCTAGGTGAGCTTGCTTATTATATGTTGGATTAGAGCTTGTTTTGTTTAAGTCAGGGTTTAAATATGTGTTCCAATCTCCACCTAGAATCATGTAATAATCTTGGAATTTATTTAGGATGGGATATAAAGAGGCAAAGAAGTTATGTTGGTTTTTACAAGGGGCATAAACATTAAGGATGAGAAGAGGTTTGTGAAGATTTGGAGTTAGAATGATTACGTAGCACCATCTTCCCTCTTTGTCCACTTGGGTTTCTAAAATCTTGTGTTGGAACTGTTTTTTAAATTATTATAGCTACCCCAGCACTATTAGATTTGCCTTCAGAAGCCTATGATATCCCTTATCCATTTTTTCTCTTTGATTTCTGACCATTGTTCAAGTGATAAATGTGTTTCCTGTACCAATATGAAGTTCAATTTCATTTTCAGAAATAAGATGTAAGAAAAGTTTTCTTTTCTTTTTATTCTGGAGCCCTTTGATATTCCATGAATCAAATTCCCACATATATATAATTGGGTTGTTTATGAAATAAGTCTAGAATGGATATTTGTGATGATGAATTCTGTTTATATATTGATAAAGTTGAGATAAGAAAGCATCCTTTTATTCCCTTCCACACCCAGTGCCTAACCACTAGTCCCTTGGACCAGGAATAAGGCAGAGAGTAGGTCGTTATTAGTTTTATAGATCTGTAGAACAGCATAATGATTGTAGATTGGATTGTCATATTTAAATAGAGAGTGTAAGCTGGTATCCCTGCAAATATAATCCCTACATAAACAAAGCCTAACAAGCTAATTCCCTAAACGCACCACTAAAGTAACCCTATACTCCTCAACATATTTACATGTATCAGAAAGAATAGATAAAGTGTACATTCTATGTTATTAACAATAGATTATAAATGTAATTTAGGAAGATCTTAGTAAGAAACCGTTATAGTAAGTAAAGGTCTATTGAAAGAGGGTTTTAGTATGAATAGATTTGTTAACATTTGTATGGTATAGTAATATACTAGAAAATATTGGTAGAACAGTTAGCTATATCCTTTCATTATATCAATACTAAGGACTAAGATTACTTTGTATGTTCTCTTTTGTATACTGACCCTCTCTGTTCCCTTTCTATTAGTATTACTTCTTTTCTTTTTGTGCCCTATATAAGACTGTACATCCATAGTGATCCGTCTGTCATCTGTGAAGCTTAACCGAGTTATTTTGTTTTGGGGGGTTTAGTTTACAGGTTTAAGAAATATATCAGTGTATTGTACATATGGGGAATCATTACATGTATATGATATATCGTAGATTGTCTCTAGTGACTGTTATTTGATAGGTCAGGCTTTCTTTCATTTTATTACTATCCCATGTTTTGCACAGTTATTGAGATAGCACAATATTATTGCTTCTCCATGAGTCTTAATAATGTGTCCCACACCAATTTTTGACACATTCATTTTATAATTAGAATATAGGGTATTTGTTTATAAAGCTGTTTAGCAGCCCATAAGTTAAATACAGAGAAGTAGATTATTTGTTTGGGTATTATCGGGGAATGATATTCTGTCATTACTGGGGTTAATGTAAGTTCATAATGATTACAGATGGGATATGATTGTGGAATTTCCTACTCCACTGTCCTGACACAAAAAAATACTTATAAGTTTCACTCTCATTTGTCAGGTCACTAGGGTAGATGTCATTTACACATTTTTCAAAAATAGGAACCACAGGAGGGGTCACACCTTATATTAGGATCTTCTGCAGTGTCACTGTGCTTGGAAAGCTATTGTCTTCTCATAAGCATGCAAACAATTTCATGCATATTGCTAGATATTGCTCATTGTTTGTTTGCTGAATATTGGTGCTCAGCAGTATCATTGATCACTGGATATGACTTTGTTTGATACTCTTCTGATAGTCCACACTAGCAATCTCCATAATCTTCTAGTTTGCACTGTATATTTAATGAACAATGTATTTTTATATGTTGACGATGGTACTACACAATGCATGCACATATTCTATAGCCTTAGTAGATGTTCGTAGGTTGTACAGAGCTCTGGCATGTGGATTTACTGTGTGGAAGCCTAACAAAGATGCAAAATGCATTATGAATCCCGCCCATAGATTTCAAAAAACAGAAAATGCCCATCTGTCTCATCTAGATTGGTTGCCATGCAGAGACAATATGTTTGGAATGCTGCTGTATACCTCGGTATCATGCACATAATTATATGCACATTGCATGAAATTGTTCACGATTTTCCTATTTGACTGCTGGATTAGCAGCCATTAAGCTAAATATATAGAAGGGTACGTATATATGAACCCAGCACTTCTGCAATAATGAATTACAAGTACTTCAGTGAACAGTCAGCCTCTGGGAGCTGTTTAAATAAAAAATTGACTCTTGCGTGACTGTAATTTTTGTATTATGTCCAGGGGTGTGGATAATGTTTCTTTTTTTCCAAGATTTAACTGTTCAAGTGAAAGCAAACATCATAATTCCTGGTCACATTTTCTGAAGTATAAACACAGGCCTTCATCTCAAAATAAAATTTGGTTAAAGCTTGTAAAGCATTTAGTGATTTTACACAGATGGGATTTCAGATAGTGCACAAGGCTGCAACAGAAGGTAGAATTCAGTTAAGCACGAAATCTGTTTACTGATTGTAGGAACAGTGTTTGACAATGTTTTTTCCTGTCAAAAGACAATCTGGACTAGGTGTGGAGAAAGACAGCTGAGAAGATAGTTTAGGCCAAAAGGTTCCAGTAGGCTGAGATAAGGATCAGTCAGAAATGGGAATAAACCAGCAGAAGTATCGTTTTTGTTTGCAAACTGTTCTCAGCATAATACAATATTGAGTTTATGGGGGTAACACACTGATTTGGGCTAAGTCTTATGGTGCTATTACATTATTATGATGGAAATGGAGAAGACTTTCTTTTTTTCTCATTACAGGACTATACAAACCTGCTTCCTACAAAGAAAAAAAAAAAGCTAGCAACTCTGTAATGCATTACAGTCAGGATAACTGTAATAAAACCCTGCACTTGAAAAAACTGCATTTGATTTTGATAACTGTATGACTAGCTATTCTGTTGTGTGTTGATAAGTGCCACAGATAATATTGCATTAATGGATTGACTTTTTTAAAAAGCCTTTAATGTTCTCTTTTTTTTTTTTTTTTTTTTTTTTCAGGTGTTTTTAACTTGAAGTAAATGATACTTTATTTAATGTTCTTCCTTTTAGGTGTCCGCAGTTTATGATCTCTGTGAACAGGAAGTAACACATTGCTCGGACCATGAGTAGAGGAGCATTCCATTATGTTGCAAATGCGTAGGGGGACCATTAAAGCCTGTTGGATGTCCTGGAAGCGTCACAGCATTAAATAACCAGAAGAGAAGCATGGCATCAAATTGTAGTTCCTGTTGTGGGAAAGTAGATCCAGTTTACCTTGGACGGTCTCGTGGCTTTTATTAAGAGGCCTTGGTACTGTTAAACAAATGGTAGAGGCCCAAGAAAGTCCAGCAATACAGCAGGATGCAAAGAAGCAGATTCGGAGGGCCAAAAAGTGAATGATCGTACATTTGGCATTCTGGTGAGTCTGTTTAAATGTCCAATGCTGGCATTTTCTTGAAAACAGCAAAAAACATTTTTTTTGGATTCCTTTTGGTTAGCGATTGAGTTTTTGGTACCATCTGAGTAAAACATTAAAGTGTTAGGGTATTTCATTTGGAACTTTATTTTCCTTTTGATTAAGAACTTATACAATAAGGGGAAAGGAGCTGTCTTGCTTGACTTAGTTGAAGGGGAAGATCTTGGGCCAGTGAGATTGTATTGTTGTTCCAAATAACAGATCCTCCACTTTTTTTGCAATTAGTAAATTTGTATTAACATCTTGGAAGTTTAGCAGTTTTGCATAGACAGGTCTGGGTTTGTATGTACCTTGGTTTTCTCTTAGTGCTCTGTGTGCTCTTTCTACCATTATTTGTTTTGCTATTCCAGGTTCTTTGAGAAGTATGCTGAAAATTTGTAAGATAGAAGGAATTAGTTCATTATGGTTGACAGATTCTGGGATGCCACTTATAATAATATTATTCCTTCTGGATCTTGCTGCCAGGTCTGTAATCTTTTCATGGATGTTTTGAATTTCTTTTTTATGAGAGTCGGATTTTTTTGCTATTAGAGTTATTTTCTCTTCATTTTCCATGATTTTGGTTTCAGATTTATCCAATCTGTCTATTATTTGGTTAAAGTTACTTCCAAAAGCTTGTAGTTGTACAGTTAATTCTTTTATTGCTTCTTGAATAGGAAGTAGAGCTGTTTTAATATCTTCCAGATTGGCTGGTTGTTCAGGTTTAGTTTTATTTCCAGTTTTAGATGGATCTGGTTGTTTTAGTAACTTCTGCCTTTTTGAATTCAAATCTTTTTTGGGAGATAATAAATCTGAGAGTTTAGTTTTAGATGTGGTAGTGTCCAGGTTTTTATCTTCTTTCGACATCTTGTAGTGATAACTGTCTTCAGTTTTGAGTGTATTCAGTATGTAGAACAGAAGGAGCACACGGCTTAAGTTAGACTCTCTCTATCCTTATCAGTCTTGACTGATTATAGACTGAACCCGTCTTTTCTTCTTGGTATCTCTATTTCACTGTTAATCAGAGTTGATCTTTCAAGAAATGTTGTCAATATTAGTTCTGGATAATCTTCTGGGTTGATTTTATTGCAGATAATTAGAGGAGCTAAGGATTAGTAGTGCTTACAGAACAGCGGCCATCTTTGAATCCCCTCTAATGGCCTGTATCTTAAGTTTCAGCCCAGGTGCAAGGGTTAACTGTAAATACATTAGGATCTTCAGCTTTTTTTATATTTTCTTGTTATTTACTAAATTATGTAGAATTTATTTAACAAAAAAATGCAGAACTTAGATAAGAATTTTGATTTCACACATTAGTTGAAATTCTAAATCATCAGTCCTACTACCCCACTTTTCCTCTTATTTTTTTAAGCACTTTCTTAACTGAGTTCAAATTTAGCATTTTGTTTATCTTTTGTTCTGCATCATACTATCATACTTAAAATACTTTTTAAGCACTGCCAACATATTTTTATGGAAAACTGTGGAGAAAAAGGGCAGGATTTGGCATAATGTTTAAATTCTTTACTTCTGTTGGCCAAGCTTGTAATAGTCTATAAACTGATAGTCTAATATTTAAATATGAAACAGACCAAAAACACGCAAGAGGGACTAAGTGCTCGGTCCAAACCAAAACGAAGGGTAAGACAAAAATGTGGACCAGCACAATGGTTTAGAAGGGAATATATTTAATTTCTTCAAAAAGTTAAAGCCATATAAATGGCTCACAGCAAGCAAACCGGTTTCGGCTATACAAAGCCTTCTTCAATGCTAAAGAATCATGACAGAAAATTGTGTAGCTCCCAACATCCTGGTCTTATATAGTAAAAATTTAAAGAAACATTGCAGAAAAAGTATACATTGACAACTCCATTTAGAAAATAAATAATGATAGAAGATCTTCTAGTAGTTACTACATATAGATGTTAAAGCAAAAAAGAACAACAAAATAGTAATTATAAATGTAAATGGACCAAAGTACAATATTACAAAAAGAAAATGATTAACATAATCCACATAATTATACGTTAAGATAAAGAATATATCTTATTATTATTGCTAATGGGATAACTCACCTCTATACTGTAATATTGAGGAGTCATAATGCCAATCAAAATGCATGTAAATTGTGAAAAGCTTAGTAAAGTCACACAAACTAAATAATTGTAAACATGTTATTCTATTTCGTTAAGCCCAGGTTTGAACAATGCTCCTAATCTGGTTATCCACATGTTTTCCTTATTATTGAGCTTAGTGTGCCAACCTGCTTTAAAATTCCTATGCATTCGAATCTTGTCAATAATCACAAATTTGAAAATAGCAGTGGGGTGATTAATAATATGTTTGTATAGGGCATTAGACACACGTTTATTTCTGATCGCACTAAAATGTTCACTGATTCGTAATTTAACTGGCCTAGATGTCTGACCCACATAAAAAGCAGAACAGGTACAGGTGGCCAAATAAATAACCCAATCTGAGCTACAATTACCAAAGATGGTAATATTATAAACTTTTGATGTGTTTTTACTAGAGAATTCCTTGGTTTTTGAGATGTGTTGACAGGCACTACAATGACCACAAGGGAAACAACCCACCAAAGGATCACCAAATATTTAAATATGAGCCAAAATATGTGACATTTAAAAAAGGTGGAGCTGGTATAACAGTTCAAGTGTTTACACCATAGTGACAAGGTACATAGTTTATTCTCTTCATTGAAAGGGAAATTGGATAGATTTAAAATGGTCCACACGAGTAGCTAACCTAGAACTTACCTATGAAGATATATCTAATTACTTGCAATGACTCATTCATTAATCCCAGAACACTAGGTACTTTTAGTTCAACATCAGTAGTCTAATAATCTCACATTTAGATTTCTTCCATGAAGCTTCAGCAAGATTTTCTAATAATTGAGCAAAAAAAAATGGATGCTTGCAAATAAGATTCAATGCTGGGAAAGTATACTTTCTATATTCCTTTCCCTGTACCCATATGTTATGTTTATGCAAGGTATCAAATTTTCCAAAATTTTTAAATAATTTCATTTTTTGTCTAAGAATCTCACATATTGCTGTCTAAATATTTTTAGAATTAATGCTGATTTTGTGAAGTACGACTTATGATCTACAAGAAGTCAACTCTTAGACCAGTCTTCTAAATATATTCTCTTTACCCTTTCTTATAGTACAAAGCCAACTTGATCCAAAAATGCAAAATTATTATTTAGTGTGAAGACACTTTTAAACAACAGTTTTATGTATGTTACAATTACAGCTAGCAAAAAAAAAAAAAGTAATTTCATTTTAATTGATCTTTAATGGATTTCAATAACATTGAAATTAGCAAATCTCCATAAACCTGGAATGGAATTTTCCATTTAGAAAAGCATACTTTCTAGTAATCTCCCTTTATCTATTCATCCAAGAAGCTTACAGAAATGTGGTGGTAAACAATATAATTCACATTTTTTCATGTCTTTTTGAATGTATTGGTATATCCATTTCAGTTTTTGAAACACAATTCTCAAAATTTCAGATTATACTTTGTACCCGTGGTTATATAACCCTATTTATGTTTTGTAATATCAACATTTGGGGCTTATTAAAACATTTATTATTTCAGTGAGTATCATAAAAGTGTACTGTTAAACAGGTGTCCCAATGCTGACACTTTCTGATACCTAGTGATTTTGCTTTCCTTCACAATCACATAACCATTTGTGGAGTAACTCTTTAAAACCCATGTACAACAACTGTTGCTGCATGAATTTATAAAATGTTAGCTAGCAATAGCCAATGCCATGGCATAGAAAGATAATGGCCTGACTATGGCCCAGTTGATCAAAGTTCTACTAAAGGCACAGGCACTTGACGGCATTGTCAAGTGAAGCTGGGCATAACAGATGTATATGACTCATGGGATACAGATGTGGTGAAGCTAATGGCACAGGGCCTGAATTGACT
The DNA here is from genome assembly GCF_019279795.1 of Protopterus annectens. Classification (NCBI taxonomy): domain Eukaryota; kingdom Metazoa; phylum Chordata; order Ceratodontiformes; family Protopteridae; genus Protopterus; species Protopterus annectens. Next base: position 1,026,859,640 of record NC_056727.1, on the reverse strand, counting down.
GATTATGCAACATGGCCACTCTTGGCATGAGGTCTGGTCTGGTGACACATCAACTATAACAGGTGCCAACTATGTTACCTTTGAAGGCTGTCCTGTGAGGTCTGGTTGGTAGAGTAGAGTAGAACAGGACACATATTCCCCCAAGCCCTCTGAGGAGGGGCACCATTTCACTGAGCATCCTAGGAGCAGGCTTTCAGCTCACTAAGACATTGCATCACAGAAGAGCTGATTAGTGAGCATGCAGCAGTTTCCAGTTGCTTATGTAAGTTCCTGCAGTGATGCAAATGGGTTTGTTTAAGGGCTTACACAAAATACCCTAATTGTCAGGATGCTGGTGATATTGCAGACTCCATGAAGTCTGCCTGAATGATGGCACCTTTGGCTGGCCATCATCCTAACAGATCTGGGGACACCCTGTTGTGGAGGAATGACTGAAAATGAGTCTAACAGAGAGAAGTTTATTGTTAAAAGATAGAGAGGGAAAAACACCTAGTGAAAAGTCAGTTTTTAATCAAGAACACGTCCCTTCATTAATATATCATTTTGTGCACTACTAATTTTAATATGATGAAAGTAAATCCATATCACCTCTATATTCTTTTGTCACTTTCTTCCCTCATTTCTTTCGCCAACATGTTGTTGGAGAAATATGTGGCATTAAAGAGCATCCCCTGTGAATGGATAATATGTTCTTACTGTTATTTTTGTAGTATCCCACTGACTATTGCTTCATTTGATCAGGAAGCTCTGGAAATATTATAAGGAAAGATATTAAGTGTCAAATGTACATAAGAGAAGTAAAGCATATCAGGACTAGAAAGCATGTAAGATGTCCATGATTTGATAAAGCTTTAAATATATAAGAATAAAACTTTTATATGAAAGAAGATAGAATGACTAATGTACTGCACCTGTTCTGTCGCCACCAGATAATGACTGCTGTAGTTTTGAAACATGCAGATAAGAGCACATTCTAGGTAAATTGTCAGATCTTTTCAATATATAACTATAAAATGAATAACAGTGTTTAGTATGGGGATAGATGTTAAGTTTCTTTACATTAAAGAAACATCTTTAAAATATACAATTCAAATCCTGCTCTAAATTTAAATAGACCTTTGCAAAATAAAGAACAGAGTTTGTGACATTTTAAATACTGGTTGATATTCATATTTAAATTGTAAAATATGCAATCTGTGCTTATGCTGAAATGTATAATGTGCTGCAAAGTAACTATTCATAGACCTACTTAGCACTCAAGTTCAGCATGCTAAATTGGATAGAAAGAGGAATATGCAAATGGCTGCATAATGACATAACTGAAGGAGCACAGCCTAATGAATGCATAATAACATGCATACAATGATCTGAGAGAACAGTTTGTGAATCTTGTTCATCAGGCATGCAGTAGTACAGCTGCTTGTTTCTGAGTAGGATCATAGGAGTTTACTAGGCTGTCAAGATGGAGGTCATTTCAAGCCTAGTTGTTTTGTCCCAATGTAATACCATACATACTCAAGTCAATACCCAGGATTGTATTTAGTAATGACTGCCCAGGTCCAGGAGGGTTGGAGGAGCTATCCTCGGTAAGAATTTATGGTGCCTCATCCACATGTTCTTTTTGAACAGTGTCATAGAGATGCTCTGTTTCACATGAATTGGCAGCCTATTCCAAAGATGCGGCAGTCACTGGGAGACACATCTGTCCCTCCAGCCCATCCTATACAAGTCACAGACCATATTTACATCTCTGAAATGGGTAGCTCTAGTCCTGTTTGATTTATGGATGTGCAGCGGATTCATTAGGTTTCAGTCGGAGATTGCTCTGTAAGCCAGGCATAAGTCTCCCTAAGAAGTCTATGTGATACAGAATATAGTGACAGGGACTTTAATCGGTTTGTGTACGGCACATGCGGGAGTCCCATTATCTTCTTTGTTAGAAACCTTTGAGGTCTCTCCAATTGTTGCAGGTGCTTTGTACAGTACATGGCAAAAGGGGCATTATACTCAATTATGGGCCTGAATAGTGATAAGTATAGAGGGGTCATAACCTCCTTTGCTCTAGATACAATGCCTTTGCTAATCAAGTGTGCTACATAGAAATCCTTCCTTACTACAGTAGACACATGGTGGTCAAAGGTAAGGTCGCAGTCTGCTTGTGATCCCAGATCCCTTACCACTTTGTTGGTACATATGATAGTGTTGTTAATTTGATAGTGTGTAGAGACATTGTTTTTACCAAAGGGAATGATGGGCCATTTCTTTGCATACAATTTGAGACCGTGACTAAGACACCTGTCGTTGGTCTGTGTAGGACCCTCCTGAAGTATACTGACATCATTTGGTTTGTAGTCATCTACAGACTTGGTCAGCTACAGCCCCTTAGTTTTGTCCTGAACATCTGAGAAGTATATACCAAGTATTAGGGGGCCCAGCACTGACCCTTTGACACCCTGCAGGTGATAGGTCTGCTGGTTGATGTGGAGTCACCCACTTTGATAGAGTGTGTCCAGTTTGTGAGCCAGCTGGCAACCCATCTTACAACAAAGGGGGGTTTACATTTAGTTTGCTAAGTTTATCAGTAATGTCTGGGTGTGAGATTGTGTCAAAGCCTTTTTCCAAGTCAAGCTATGCTCTGTACACAGATTTGCCCTCATCAATGGCCCTGGTCACATTTTCAAAGAAATCCATTAGGTTTAACAGGCAGGATCTGCCCTTGATGAAGCCGAATTTGGTCAGATCCAGGGTTTGGAGATCATTGAGGTCCATGATAATGCATTCTATGGCTTTATAGATGGGGCTGGTCAGACGTATGGATCTATAATTCCCTGGGTCTGTTGCTTGGCCACCTTTGTGGAGGGAAATAACTGTTGCTGTTCTCCATTCCGCAGGAACAAAGCCTGCGGTTAGGCTGTGATTGAATAGGGTACTTAATGGTGATGCTAGTTCATGTTTTAGTTTGTTTAGAAGACAGCCTGGGATGCTATCTGGTCTCAAAGAGGCTGTTTTTTTTGCCATAGACAAGGCTTTAATGACCTGCTCTTTGGATATGTAGGGTGGGGGGGGTTGTTGAGGTCAAGGTTTGTGATAAGTTTGGAGGTGATAGGGGAGTGAAATATTCTCCAAATCTGTCCACTAGCAGGTTTGCTATCTCTGTGGGATCAGTGTGTGTGATACTGTTAATCACTAGTTCTGCACATGCTTGGGTCCTACCTTTTAGGCTACGTATTTAGCTGTAGCTGTAAAAGACCTTATGGTTCTCCTTGGATGTGATTGCTAGATTTTTCTCAAAGTTACCCTTAGAGAATTTGACATGTTGTCTTATTTGCCTGTTGAGGCTGAGGAGGGTGCTTTTCCATTGTTGGGACCTCACTGTAGTTTTCTTAGACAACAACTGAAAAGCATACCAAAAGTTGTACTGTTTTAGCAGTAAAATTCTAGAAGTAGTGATGATTATTTTACAGCAACATTTAATTAGCATAGTTAGTAGACACTTAGGGCTACAACACAACTGTATACACTACAGGAAGCAATACTGTGAAAGAATGACAGAACATCAGGTACAAGAGCACTTTAGAGTGGCCATAGTTATTATACAATTACTGGCTAACTGTCAAAGTGCTGTATGGCACTTTTTAACTGCAGACACTGAAAGAAAAGTACAGTTTTGTACCTACCATAAATGTAGATGTCCGAACTGGATAGCATCTGCAGTCATAACAAATGGGTTGTCCTGTCGTCAGGCAGCCCTTCGGTCGGCCGGATTCCAAAGTCTGGGTCCGGCTTCGGCTGATGTCGCACTTCACCCGACGTCATCTCTGCTGGTCTTCGGGTATAAAGGCATCAGCCGATGCCATTTTCCTCAGTGTTTCTTGCCCCAGATGCCAGTTGCCCTCTTGGAAGGCTAAATTTTAGATAAATGCCAATGTTTCCAAAAAAGTAGAAGGCAAACACAAAAAATAAGCATGTATGTACATATATACAAACAAATACACCATAAGAGACTCCCCCCCCAGCTAGCTATTAGGAGGGTAAATACCCTAGGAGTACCCCAGAGGGGAAGGAGGGTGGGTAATTCTGACTGCAGATGCTATCCAGTTCGGACATCTACATTTATGGTAGGTACAAAACTGTACTATGTCCTTCATGGATGCATCTGCAGTCATAACAAATGGGTAGAATACCATAGCCAAACTAGGGGTGGAGGAAGAAAAATTATGGTGTAGTTAGGATCCCTTGCAGTACAGCAGTGGCAAACCCTGCTCGGGATCTAGAGTATAGAGGTAAATTATAATGCTTGGCAAATGTATGCACGGAGGTCCAAGTAGCCGCCTCAATAATGTCCTTGGTTGCCACTCCTCGTAAGAAAGCTGTGGTAGTGGCTGTAGCCCTTGTAGAATTAGGTCTTATGTTCTGTGGAATTGGTTTTCCATGGTAGGAGTAACAGAATCTTATGCAATTTCCTATCCATTTGGAGATTGTCTGTTTGGAAATTGCTTTTCCTTCCCTTCCTGTTGCATAGGCTACTAAAAGCTGGTCAGTTTTTCTGTTACTTTTGGTTCTGTCCAGGTAGTAGCGTAACTGCCTATGTACATCCAAGGTATGTAGCAGTCTTTCCCCCCTGTTCTGTGGATTGGGAAAGAAGGTAGGTAGGTGGATTGCCTGGTTTAAAGACACTCTGGATACCACCTTAGGCATAAATGTAGGATTAGTTCTCATGGACACCCTATCTTGATGGAAGATTAGGAAGGGTTGCACTGCCATTAAGGCCTGTAGTTCCGAAACCCTCCTTGCTGAGGTAATTGCCAGTAGGAAAGCAGTTTTCCATGACAGGTGTTGCAGATCTGCTGTTGCTGCTGGTTCAAAGCGGAGGAGTGTCAACTTTTCTAGCACAAAGTTCAAGTCCCATGCTGGTAATGGTGGTTTCCTAGGAGGTTTTACATTCTTGATCCCTCTGAGGAACTGCCTGAGTAGAGGATGCGAAAAGACAGGTGGATCGAAGCTGTATTCTGCTGAAATAGCTGATGCATGTATCTTGATGGAGGAATAGGACAGGCCTGTATGTAGAAGCTCTGCCAAGTACTCCAGAATGTTAGCAATATCTATGTTCGACACATCTTTCCCTCTTTCAGTACTCCAAATGACAAACCTTTTCCATTTTCCTGCATAGTTCCTTCTTGTTGAAGGTCTGCGGGCTTCAAGGATAATGTCTTTAACCCTTTGGGAAAGGTCTGGGTTAGTTGCTGCTATGTGATGTTCCAGGCAGTCAGTTGCAAGGTTTTTGGGTTTGGATGCATGATGTTGTAGTTGTTCTGAGTTAACATCAAAGGCATCAGGGTATTGACCACATTCTCTCCCGAGACATGCTCCTCAGCAATGGGTACCAGTGTTGTCTTGGCCAATTCGGAGCTATCAGGATTATCCTTGGACGTTCCTCTTTGATTTTCAGTAGTACCTTGTGCATCAAGGGAAGAGGTGGAAATGCATATGCTGTCAGGCCTTTCCAGCTGAAGGATAGAGAGTCCACCTTCCATGCAAGTGGGTGGAATGTCCTTGTGCAGAATTTTTTGAGCTGGTGATTGAGTGGGGATGCAAATAGATTTATTTGTGGCATTCCCCATTTCTTTGTGATGGCCTTGAAGATGTCCGGGTGTAGCATCCATTCGTGAGCATCCGAGGTGGTTCTGCTTAACATGTCTGCTAGGGTGTTCTCTTTTCCCGACACAAATATTGCCTGTAACTGGATGTTGTAGCTGAGAGCCAGATTCCAAAGGTCCAAAGTCATTCTGCATAGGGGGTATGAATGAGTGCCTCCCTGTTTGTTGATGTACCACATGACTGTGGTGTTGTCTGTCCTTATCATCAAATGGCCTTCTTTGAGGAATGGTCTGAATTTTTGGATTGCCAGTTTTACTGCCAGCATTTCTTTTTGGTTTATGTGCAGGTGCAGCTGGTCTTGAGTCCACAATCCTTGTATGCATTTGTCCAGCATGTGCGCCCCCTATCCTAGGTCTGAGGTGTCCGTTGTGATGGTTTGGCTTGCTCGAAAGTTGTGGAAGGGTAAGCCTGGGTTTGACTGGCATGCTTGAGCCCACCATAGGAACTCCTGTTTTAGGCATGGGATTAGTGTGATTTCTGTTTCTAAGCTGTGCCTGTGCTGAGACCATAAATTCTTTAGCTACCACTGTAGCTTTCTCATATGCAGTCTGGCATGTGGGACCAAGATTATGCATGATGCCATGAAGCCCAAGGCCTGCAGAACTTTTCTTGCTGTTAGTTTGTTCTGCTTTGTTAATGCCAAGAAGTAAAGAGGGAGTTCTTTTTGTTTTTCTGCAGTTAGGAATGCCATTTGTTTTACTGTGTCCAATTCCGCGCCCAAGAATGTTCTTGTTTGGGATGGTATCAGCCTTGACTTTTGTAAATTGACTGTGTATCCCAGGGCTTGTAGCAAGTAAATGACCCTTTGTAAATCTGTTGTCAGCTTGCTTTTGTTGTCCGCTTGTAACAGGCAGTCGTCCAGGTATGGATACATTTGGATTCCCTGTAGTCTGCAGTGAGCGATTACTGATGCCAGGCATTTTGTGAATACTCCGGGCGCAGTAGATAAGCCAAAGGGCAATGCTGAGAATTGATAATGCTCTGATCCTGCAAGAAATCTGAGGTATCTTCTGCAATTTGGTCGAATGGGGACGTGCAGGTATGCCTCCTTGAGATCTAGAGTTACCAGCCAAAACTCCTTGCCCAGCATGGGAAGAAGTTGCTGTAGGGTCAGCATTTTGAATTTTGGGACAATGATGTATGTGTTTAAGATGGACAGGTCGAGAATAGGTCTCCAACTTTTCTCTTTTCTTGTTCTAGGAAGAGTCTGGAGTAGAATCCTTTGCCCTGTTCTGTTATTGGTACTCTTTCCACAGCTCTCATCTTTGTTAATTTCGCTATCTGCTGTAGAGCTTCTATTCTTTGATTTGGAGGTAGGTTTGGCATTCCTCTTTTTACTGGTAAGGTGTGGAAGTGGAACCGGTAGCCTTAGTCTATGGTTTGCAAAATCCACTTGTCTTTTGTGATATAGTGCCAATTTTTCGAAAATAGGGCTAACTTTCCACCTAAAGGTGCTGCTATTTGCTCCCTGGTAGGTGGTGTCAGAGCCAAGTCACTGTGATTGTCCTGTTGCAGTGGCAGTGGTTGTGTCTGTGCCTCGGTTATTGCCTTGCCACTGTCGTCCTCTGTAGGCACCTCCTCTGGATTGATTTCTGCCTCTAGAGCGTCTATTCCTGCCCCTTTGGGATTTTGTGGAGTCTGGAAAGGACCAATTTTTGGCAGGCCAGTTCCTGCTAAACCTTGGGGGCTGAACCTGTAAGAAATCTTTAACTGTTTGTACAGATTTTTGCCTTTTCTTCCATTTTCTTCATTACTTGCTGGGCAGGTGTACCAAATAGACTGGCCTTATCCATAGGAGCATCTAACAGCTTTGCTTTAACATGATCCGGTAAGACCTGTTCTTTCAACCATGCATGCCTTCTTATCACTGTGCCAGTAATGGCTGATCTAAATGAAGCCTCCAGTGCATCATAGCCACATTTTACGGAATGGTTACTAACCTGTTGGATGTTATTCACCATTTCTAATACATATTTCTTATCTAAGGATTCATCAGAGGACAGTTTTTTAGTTAACTGATCAAGCATAAACTCTTGGTATTGGATCATATGAAACTGACAGTTTAAAGCTCTAGCTGAGAGAGTAGCAGAGGTGTAAACTTTTTTCCCCATCTCTCTAAGGACCTGGATTCCCTTTCAGAAGGAATAGGGTTTTGCTGTGGTCGAGGCTACTGCCTTAGGCCCCTGAGATATAGTTTCGGGATCTGCAAGTGGGGCCTTGTATAGGTGGTGATGAGTGTCTGGCACCCTGTAAAATCTATCTGGTTTGGCAGGGGCTGGAGGTAAAGAATCAGGAGCAGTGCAAACATCATTAAATGCATCATCCACAACAGGCAGTACAGGAGGTATAGCTAAGGGCCTATGTTGTGGTAAGTGCAGAAAAGTCCTAAGCCTTTTTCTTGAATCTGAGAAGTCTTGTCCCTGCCATTGGAATTGTTCTCTCATGGCATGTAAGGTTTCCCCAAAGGAAAATTCCTCTGGTGGAGAGGCAGCTGGAATGGATTCTTCAGCATCGGAATCTTCATAAGTAGAAAAAGGAGCCTCTGGCTGGTCTGTAATGTCTGAGTCATCCACAGAATCATCAGAGGACACTGGCTTGGGGGGCTCTGCTCTAGGTCTCTTTTCTGGGGGCTGAGAGGCCCTGTCTGGGTGAGATTGGGATCCCCTAATTAAGGATATTAAATCTTCTGCCAGAGTAAGCATTTGTGAACTTGACGTGGGCCTGTGTGAGGGGGGCTTAACAGGCACTGATTTAACAGATTTGGCTGCTTTAGCCCTGGCAAAGGCCTTAATAGACATGGCTGCAGGAGGCCTAGCAGCACCATGTGCTGGGGTAGAGACATCCAAAGGGATGGTGTCTGATAAATCACTAGGAACCACAGTTGTAGGCAAAATTTCTGAGGCCGATTCAACTAAGGTAGCAGGAGCCTCAGTAGTAGTCATGGATTCGGCTGAAGATTGACCGGTTTCTCGGTTTCGGCCGAAACCGAGACACTCGCGGCTTGCTTAACCGTGGTTTCGGCCGAAACCGCGGACCGCGAGTGTCGGTCTTTTCTTTGCATTTTTTAACAATTTGGGTAGTCGGAGGATCCGACGGCATAATGTACGCAAAATCTGAGCCGAAAAACTGTTCAGCAAACTCCGACCGACGCCTAAGCGTTCGTCGGTTGAAGGAAGCACAGGCCGAACAGGCTGCTACGTCGTGGTCTGGGCCTAAGCAAGGCAGACAGTAAGAGTGGAAATCTTTATGAGGTATTTGTTTCCCACAAGTTAAACAGTTATTGACTTTTTCTGACATCGGCTGAGGCAAGAAAGAGTCCCCAACGGGTACTTAGCTTTTAGAAGTCTTGAGTAGTATTCGGTAGTAGTAATCTCTGGATCTGACCGACCGGCACTTGCGAACAGCTTCTGCTTCGGGCGCCACGCGGCAAGAAAGACTGAGGAAAATGGCGTCAGCTGATGCCTTTATACCCGAAGACCAGCAGAGATGACGTCGGGTGAAGTGCGACATCAGCCGAAGCCGGACCCAGACTTTGGAATCCGGCCGACCGAAGGGCTGCCTGACGACAGGACAACCCATTTGTTATGACTGCAGATGCATCCATGAAGGACATCAGTAAATCAGTGTCCGCTGACACTGAAATAGCTATTAGAACTTGAAATAAATGCAAGGGGAGTGTGACAGGTACTGTCACACACACCCTGCATTGTGAAAGTGCAGTGCAGTACTTTACAAACACAACAGTGTCTGCAGACACTGAAATCAATGAATTACAATGAAAGCGATGCAGGGGGTGAGTGACAGGTACCGTGACACACCCTGCATTTTGAAAGTGCTGTACAGCACTTTACAATGCTTTCAGTGTCTGTGGACACTGAAAGTAGGATTGTGAATGGGAAGCAATGCAAGGTGTGTGTGACAGGAACTGTAACACATCCCCTGCATTTTCAAAGTGCCGTATGGCTTTTTACAGTACAATTTTGTCCTCGGACACACAGCCATACCTGTCAACCTCTTAGTGCCAAAAATCTGGACAAAGGCAAACAAAATGGGGGGACAAAAGTCCAAAAATAGGGACATATTTTAAGTACTGCTCTTATAAACTTAAAAGGTTGATAGAGTAACAGGCTTTGTTTTAACATACATTTTCTGAAGAATTAGAAGTCTGAAACTCAGATGTATGCCATTATTTAGAGACTTCAATCCTGAAATCATTCCATTGATTTGCAGAAAAAATTGAATTTTATGAGGAACAAAACAAAAATATGAGTCAAAATCTGGACAGTCTGCGAAAATCTGGATAGTTGAGAGGTATGTTACACCTCAACCTCTTCCATCAAGAAATCTGGATAAAGCCATGAAATAAACATGGGACAGAGGTCACAAAATAGGGCAAATTTAAAAAATATTGCTCATACAGACTTAAAAAGTTGATAGAATAACAGGTAGTGCATTATTAAATATGAATCGGCATTAGAATTAATATATGTAATTAAAGTGGTTGTATTAATTTTTTTCTGTTATAAGTGAAGTTTAAGCGTAGCTCAGTGGGTTTGCCCATTGCAGTGCTTTGCTCAACATTGTTTAAACATCTTACAGGACCTAAATCCAAATGTATAGCTAAAATCTTCAATGGTGAGATAGTGTAGTGCTTTGCAAGCAGCAGTTCACAGTTTGAGTACCAAGACAGGCCCATCATTTTTGCATGGGAAAGTATTGTTAAAATTATTTTTTTTAAATGATGTAGCAATTGATATTTGTTAACCAGGGTAGTGTAGCTGGTCCAAATTTCAAGTGTCAGTGGATATAACCTGTGAAATCATACATGTAAACACAAGTGTCCCATGCAGTATAGTAACTCCCCAAGATAATGTAATGAAAACACATAGGGGGATGTCATGTAAAGTAAATTATATACACTTAATAATATGTCAGTAATGATTAATTAATTTGCAGTTCTGAAATATTTTTTAAAATGAAAACTGAGCAAGGCTAAGCAGTGCTTAGCTCTGCTTAGCCCGAATGAGCATTGTTTAGAAGTCTCATTCTAAGCAGTATTCAACCCAGCTGAGCAGATTTGCACACCACTAAACACTGCTCAGCATTTGCCCCTTTAAGCACTGCTCAACTCAGCTTAGCGGGTTTGCGCACTGCTCTCAGCATTTTCAAACATGATCCAATGATGGCAAAGGGCAGAAATATGGCCTTATTTAAATCGTACAGGTGGGAATACAGACAGAAGCTGTTGTAGTTTGATCGCTGCAGGATCTATGTCTGAAGTTGGAGAGGGAGCGTGCTTTTGGTTGCAGTGCTGGGGCATCTTGGAGTCCAGGGTCATGGCTGGGCTTCTTGTTAAAGACTATGACCACAGACTTCTGCAGGACCAGTACCAGGGCTCACAGTACAAAGCAGAGACCTGGGACAATCTAGCATACGATCTCACCAGTGCTATTGGAATCTTCCAAACTGGTGAGCAGGTACGGCATCATTATATTCACCTAAAGCATAGGAAGGGGGTAGTCTTGGACCAATGGATCCAAGAAGCTTGAGATGGGGATGCCCCAGTAGTGAGGAAGTATGTCACCCATATCAGTACCAACATCTAGCGTGAGTATGTGACAGACATGTATGCTTAATGTTTTTTCCCCTGCATCTGCAGAGGAGAGAGCTAGCAATCTTGAGGCCCATACTGACAGATTGGTGAGGTTATGACAAGAGTCTGGTACATATTTATCTTCCAGTATGTAGTGTAATAAATAAGACAGAGTACATTGTTTACTGCCCGTAGGTATAGTGTGCTCTGAGTGTACTGAATAAATAAAAAGTTTGTTAGACCAATATTGATATACAGGATATGCAGTAGTACTGAATGTAGAATATCAACTGTAATAAGGCACTGTGTCATGGTACTCGAATAAAGATTTATTTAATCTGGCATGTTGTTGAAAAAATAGAATGTGTAAAGCAAGATATAAATGAAATATGAAATATGTCCTGAGCTAACATCTGAACCTTGTGTGTACCCTGCAGCATTGCCTTGCATTAACCTTTGCATTTCAGATTGATATAGTCCTGAATGTGGGTATGCTGATGCAGGCAAGTATGAAAGTGTAATTGGTGGAGACTGCAAAAATATGATGTCCAAATATATGCAGGTCGGGTATGCAACCCATCACCCTGTCATACTCTGTACAGATCACACATATTCAAATCTACTAGGGGTTAAATGTATATACCTGCTTTCAAAGGATTAAAACACAGTGCAATAAATATCTGTCAGGCATGAATATTCAACTGTCACTGCAGTCTTTGGAGACACTCCACTTAGATTACAAGGTCAGACTGTCTAACCAAGTGATTATTAGGCAGAAATCAGTAATGTAAGAGACATCGGTTCCCCAGTAGCTCAATGTGTTGAGAAATAGATATGTTGTTCATTTTTGCATTCACAGACCACAGGATTAATCCAGGGAGTGGTACTATGATGTGTGAATATTTACAGACAAGTAATCCTGCATATGTGTACAAATTGTCAGGTAGTGTTAACAGATATTTTCTCCACAGGTTTTACAGGTAAAGAAATTATTGCAGTGGCTGTTTGATGGGTATACTAAATAACTTTGTGTCCAAATGTTCCAATGTCCATCCCCATGCCTGCAAAAGGCAGCAGGATATGTACATACACCATGCACTCTTCCCGATGCATGGCTCTCAAGTGTCACACTGTCATGACTAGTGATCACTGTTGCCAATAACTTTGGACACAGATATGAATCTAGTTGAAGAATACCATTAGCACACTCACACAACATCAGTGCAGGCTACACCTTGTTAGTCATATATGTAACGCTGACATGTACGAGTCCCCTCCAATCATGTACACAGAGTACTCACACTTTCCCCATACCATTCCAGCTTAACAGTTTAACAGTTATGTGCATGCTACAAAAGCTATGGGCCACAGGTAGATCTAAAGTGAGGGCAGACCTGTACAGTATTGAGCAGTACTGTTGTGAAAAATAGAAGTCTATACAGTTGTTAATGGGACATTTTTTTCTTTACCCCAACCCTTATCTGCATCAATAATTATTATCCATATACAATGGGTATGTTGTTCTCAAAATCTAATGTTGGGATTTGTGTTCTATTACTGTTCATATATTTAATTGCTTACATATTAACATACCTTATTCAAAGACCATTGCTGGTGGCCTGTTGCCAGACATTTAACTGGCATGCTATTAAAATTCTGACTGTTATTCCATATATGCATGTGTTCTGTTTGCTATGCAGTTGTGTGAATTCCACTGTTCTGAGTTAATTGGAACACCCATGCATGCAGTTATAACTAATTTTGAAATGTTTTGTTCATGACTAACCAATACATTTTGTAAAATCTCAACACCATAGCACATTTGGAAAGGCCAATCCCAGTGGATCCACCTGTCCCACCTCTTCTGGCCATGGCACCCAGCCTCAGCACATCTGGGACCCAACCTGGAACTGCCCCCTCCGCTGGTCCTGCACCATCCTTGGATGGAACCACCTCAGTGGATGGGGCCCACCCCCCCCAGGCATGGACGCAGAGAGGAGCCGGTCACCTGCAAGATGTTCCGGGGTATGGTGCACAGTGGTATCCACTCAGAGTTGGATGGACAGCTGAGCCAGATCGAGGGCAGACTGAAGCAAATTGAGGGGCAGCCTGTTCCTGTTGTCAAGCCCCCAGCACAGCCACATTTGGGGCCGGGAAGCTGCAGTGGTGACTGCCCATGGGTGGGGATCTCAGTCCCAGTGTATCCATTTGGGGTCTCATGGGTCTCTGATTCACAACCACCTTCTCCATCCAAGGTGTTTACCCCCCTCATGTGTCATATACCACCCCTGCCTGCTGTCTTGTGAGTCTTGTCTGTCTGCAAATGCAACCTATCCTATCCAACCTACCTCCTCAAATATACCTACAGTCCTTCCCCAACATCTTACTCTCACCTTAAAAAAAAGGGGGGGTGGCATTCATCCCACAAAATAGTCATTGCCCCATACATAGCTCTACATTTCACCCTCATGTACTGTAATGTAAATCAATCTTTCCTTAAATTACTCTACAAATGTATGTTGCCTACACCCCTCCCTGTGGGGTGTGAGGCTGTAAATTCCACATTTTCCACATCATTCACAGCTGTTGCTGAAGAAGAAATGTAGAGCTATGCTCCTTTCCTAAACCTTTCCCGCACAATCCTAGCTGCTTTTCCTAATGTTTTACCCTTTGCTTGACCCCATTTCATCACTTTCCTATCACCCTTTTTACTTTTTTTGAAATAAGCATGGGTTTAAGCAGAATAAGCAGCATTAAACAAAGCCAAGCAGGACTAAGTGCCTTTTGGCATAGATTAGCATTGTGTAAACCCACTTAAAACTGCTTTAATCACTGTATCTCATTCAGCCACTGTTCTGCCTAGCAACAAAGTAATCAGCCCTGCCAAGTCTTGGACCCAGGGCCCTGTGCATTGCAGTCAAAGGAACTACCACTACACCACATGAGCTCTGAGAATTATTACTGCCTCAGTAAATATATTGTGCATTATGGTCATCTAACATTAGGGAAGAAACTATGTAGAATTAGTAATGCTTTTGTGTGTGTGTGTGTGTGTGTGTGTGTGTGTGTGTGTGTGTGTGTGTGTGTGTGTGTGTGTGTGTATATATATATATATATATATATATATATATATATATATATATATGTGTGTGTGTGTGTGTGTGTGTGTATTCATATATATATATATATATATATAGAACATATTTTAAATATGGATTTTATAAGCTTAGAAAGTTGCTAGAGTAACACAGTTTGTTTTAACATGTATTTTCTGAAATATATGAAGTCTAAAGCACAAATGCTTATCATTATTTAGTGACGTCAATTCTCACATCATCCCAGTGATTTGTCAGAAATCCACAACAGTTATGGGGAACAGACAAAAAATATGAGCCAAACATCTGGACATTCTATGAAAATCTGGAAAGTTGAGAGGTATGAGTGCAGTCATATAACATTAGGGAAAAAACACTGAGAGCTGCCAACCATTTCACACAGCACCTTCTGAACTATGGTCAGACCAACACAACACTATACCAAATCAGCTCTGGGGAACTGCTCATGCATTTACAAATATATCATGTACTATAGAGATGTAACTGTAGAGAAAAACAGACAGCGTTGAGAAATCGTCTGCCCACAAATATTTGCACTACAGTCAAACCAACATACCTGTAAGCCAAGTGCCCTCTAGAGTATAACAACTGTTTGAATAAACATATCTTATTTGCTAGTCACACACTACTCCTATATATACTGCCACAAGTCACAGTCTATTTGGAATCCTGAGGTTTTATAGAACATGTCTCAGTCTGCCCCTACAAACATATACAGCTGATAGACCACCAGCAGCTGTAGCAGCATGCACAGTCAGATAGAAAAGGATCTATGACACTCATGTCTGCCCCTCTCTGTACTAAGCCCAACAAACATTTACACACTACACTGCTACACAATCTTGAAAGCTTGTTAACAATGGCCAGACATACATAACTCTCAACTGTACAGTTTTCCAAGAATGTCCAGGGTTTGGACCCATATTTAGGGCCTCTTCCTCATAACATTTCTCGGATTCTGCTAAATCACTGGGATGATATCAGGAGTGAAGTCACTAAATAATGATATACCATACCTCTGAACCTCTTAGTGCAAGACATCTGGACAAAGCCTGACATACTTGGGGACAGAAGCCCAAAAATAGGAACATAGGTTCATAGGTGTGTACTAGGCTAATGGCCCTGGAGCCTTTACAAGCCTAGCCCATAGGATTATCCCGGCAATGTGCCACCTGACCTTAATTTCCAGTGCCTCTGTCACATAGAGCCACTGGACTGATTCCCTGGGGTGAATTTTCTATTTCCCATCCACTCATCAAGATTTCTCTTGATGAGGGCCAGTGAGGTGCTCTGTTTGACATGTATGGGAAGTCTATTCCATAGCATGGGCAGTCTCTGGGTTATGAACCTGTCCCTCCAGCACGTTCTGTTGATTGTGGTAATGAGGTTGAGGTCTCTGAAGTGTGTGATGAGGAGGGATTGGGATTTCTTTAGATGTAGCATTTCTAACAGAGTTGAGTCAGACATGGCTTTATAAGTGAAGCAGAGATCGCCTCCAAGTATGCGATATGAGACACAGAATAGTTGGAGTGTTTTGAGTCTATCCATATAGGACAAGTGTTTAAGGCCTAGGATCCTCTTTGTGAAGTACTTTTACAGCCTCTCCAGTTGTTCCACTTGTCTAGTGAGGTACATTCCAAATGGGGCATTTTACTCAATGATTGGCCTAATGAGGGAAGAGTAGAGGGAGACAATGACCTCTTTCAGAGATGTGCCACATAGAAGGACTTTCTGACCAGAGTGGCAGTGTGATGGTCAAAAGAGAGGTTGCTGTCACCCTGTGTTCCCAGATTTCTTATAACGCCTTCTGTGTTCGGTGGACTACCATTGATGTGGTAGTTCATCGGAACTGGGTTTTTCCCAAAGGGGATGACAACACATATTTTCGCATTGAGCTTAAGACCATGGTTCTGACACCAGTCATTGGTCTCAGTGAGGCCTTTCTGTAGGATGTCAACATCACTTGGGGAGTTAATAATAGCTCCCAACTTCCAATCGTCAGTGAACTTTGTCAGCCAGAGTCCCTTTGTGTTGGACTGGACTTCTGAGAAGTAGATACCAAACAGTACAGGACCCAAGACCTATCCCTGTGGGACTCCACTCATGACTGGTCAGCAGTCTAACTTGGAGTCAGTTACTTTCACACTGTGGGTTCTATCTGTGAGCCAGTTTGCAACCCACCTAGTGATATAGGGGTTGATGCCTAGCTTAGTGAGTTTTTCTATGATTCCTGAGTGGGGAATGATATCAAAGGCCTTGGCCAGATCAAGGTAGGCTGTATGAATCATCTTACCTTCATCCACAGCTCTGGTGACTGACTCAAAGAAGCCGACCAAGTTGAG
Organism: Protopterus annectens; assembly: GCF_019279795.1. Taxonomy (NCBI): domain Eukaryota; kingdom Metazoa; phylum Chordata; order Ceratodontiformes; family Protopteridae; genus Protopterus; species Protopterus annectens. The sequence continues at coordinate 1,026,842,931 of NC_056727.1, read as the reverse complement.
TAGGCATGATCTACCCTTCACAAAACCAAACTGTGTGGGATCCAGAGTTTATAGATTCCCTTTATCCTTGTTTATTAGGTCCATAATGATGTGTTACATAGCTTTCCATATCAGACTTGTCAGGATAATGGGGCGATATTCCCAGGGTCTGTAGTCGCTCCTCCTTTGTGGAGAGGGATGACTATAGCAGTGTCCCATTTGGTAGTGACAAAGCCTTAGGTGAGGCTGTGATTGAACAGGACACACAGGCAAGGTGTCAGTTCACTCTGTAGTTTATGTAGAACACAGCCAGTGATATTGTCAGGTCCAATAGAAGCTGTACTCCTCCATGTCTCTTTTCATGTAGTCCAGTGAGGTTTATCTTAGGTCATTCACACCCACATGTACAATGACAGAGTCATATTTGTACCTGTTGTTGAGGGACCTGAGTGCATGCTTTATATGGCAGATCCTGGCACCTGACAGGCAGCTGACTTTTAGGTTCTTCATATTTAACCTAGTGAGTGGGACATCAGTGTGCCTCACTATCGAGTTACCTATGACTAGTGTGCTGGATATGCTGTTTTGCCTTAGGGGCTTTGGTTGAGCAGAACACTGTTTAGGAGAGTTATGTGTCTCATGATTAGTGTTGTGTTGTGGTGGTCGAGTGCATTTCTACCTTGGAGATCTCTGCTGTTTGGGTAGATTTTTATTGAGAGCCTTCACAAAGGTGGGTGTGTGGCTTGTGTTTTTATGTGAAGTCAGTGCTGGTGTGTGTTCTGGAGAGCTATGTGTTCCATGTGGTGTGGTGCAAGTGTTAAACTTCTCATCTTGCTCAGCTATTCCGGTCTTGGCTGGAGAGTGCGTGGCTTCCAATTTGGATATATAAGTGCATCTCTCACAGGTCTGAGTGTTGGGAGGTAAGAGGAGAGGGTTGTTAGTGTACATGAGGCAGTTGCTACATTGCCTCAAGATGCCAAAGTTTACCAGGTTAACAGGAGAAAGCACAGGGAAATGACCTTTAGACATGCCTGGAGGTGTAGGCATTAATAAATATTGGAGCTGTTTCCTTGTAGAACATTTAGTGCTGGTAGCACTTTTGTGTGCTACAATAATTCTTACAAGAAGTGTGGTATGGTGAAGTGCTAGACTAATAAGCTAGTAAAAGTGCAGGAGAAGAGAGAACGAGCAGATCTAAGGGAAAAATTGAAGGTTCATAGTTAGGTACTAGTCTATCGGCCCTGGGGCCTATACAGGCCCAGCCAAAAAGGTACCCTGGCTTTTGCCACCCAGGAAAATTATTTTCCTGTGCCACTGTCGAGCAGAGCCACAGAGGTGATCCCTGGGGTGAATTTCCTATTTCCCATCCAATCATCAAGATTTTTCTTGAAGAGTGCTGATGAGGAGCTTTGTTTGATATAAATAGGTAGTTTATTCCAGAGTATGGGATGTCTCTGTGACAGGAATCTATCACTCTGGCATGTTTTGTTTATTGTGGTGACAAGGTTTAGGTCCCTAGAGTGTGTAGCTCGGAGGGATTGGGATTACTTTCAGACTTTGGCACCTCTCAGAAGCTTACAAACAGTCATGGATACAGCAAATCTGTATCTGGAGTAGACTAGTTACAGAAAAGGTGGGAAACAAGCACAAAGTGAGCTTTAAAATCAGAAAGTTGAAAGAGATGGAAAAATTCCCAAACAACCAATAAACTGCAATTTCTGGGCCAGAAACAACTCTTTTTGTGGTAGATAGGCTACCTAGTGCTTACCACTCTGACTGATATGCTAGAAGGCTTCCCTCCAACACAGAAACACTTGGGGGGGGGGCTCAGAAGATTACATACAGTCCTGGATATAGCAAATCTATATTTGGACTAGACTAGTTACAGGAAAGGTGGGAAAAGTGCAAATGCAGGCTTTTAGACCAGAAAGTTGAACATGATGGAAAAAAAACTGCCCAAACAGCCAATAAACTACAATTTCTGGGCCAGAAACCACTCTTGTGGTGGATAGGCTACCTAATGCTTATCACTCCCACTGACAAGCTACAATGCTTCCCTCAACACAGAAAGGCTTGGGGGCTCAGAAGATTACAAACTGTCCTGGATACAGCAAAACTGTATCTGGACTAGACTAGCTACAGAAAAGGCAGGAAACAAGTGCAAATATGGGCTTTTAGACCAGACAGTTGAAAGAGATGGAAAAACTGCCCAAACAGCCAATAAACTACAATTTCTGGGCCAGAAACCACTCTTGTGATAGATCGGCTACCTATTGCTAACCACTCCCACTGATAAACTAGAAGTCTTCCGTCCAACACAAAAAGGCTTGGGAGGCCCAGAAGCTTACAAACAGTCCTGGATACAGCAAATCTGTAACTGGACTAGACTAGTTACAGGAAAGGCAGGAAACAAGCTTAGAATTATGTTTTTTTGTTGCAGAAAAACAGCTAAAACAGCACTAAAAACAATTCAAGTGCAGTGTAAGCTAGCACATTTGAGTGTGTAGCAATATTAAAGCAATTTATTCAAACTGTATTCTGAACTGAATTCAATTATTGCTTTATTCAATCCTGAACAGTTAAAAAGTGCCAAAAAATATACTTATCAGCTGAGAAGCATAATCAGCGAGAACACAAGGTAAAGTTAAACGGGAGAAAGGAGAAACATGATGAATAAATCATAATGAAGCAGTTAATCACTTCAATAACACTTTCCTAGCAATCCTGGACCATCATGCCCCAATTCGCTCTATAAGAATCAAAACCAAAACAGCTCCATGGCTCTCATATAATACTAGGAAACTAATCCATAGCAGAAATAAATCTTAGGCAAAATGGCATTCCACAAAGAATAGTTCCGATCACCAAACCTTTAGACAACTAATAAACGTAACAAAAAAAGCTATCCTACAGGATAAAAAGAACTTTTACATCCAATTACAACAATCATCCCTTAAACAACCACAAAAATTTTGAACAACTATTAACACACTTCTGTCCCCAGGCAAAACAGCCACACCTAATCCATTAGGCTCTAACTCTGATTGCCCAACACAAACAGCAAATGACTTTTAACTCTTTCTTTACTACCTCTATACTAAATCTAGCTAACCATTTAACCCCTGACTCCTCTAAACTCCCCATTCCTAACTCCACTCCTCCCCCATTATTCTACTTGGAACCTATACCCACTTCTTATATCTGTTTCCTACTCCAAAAATTAAAACCTACTACCCCCTTGGCTGACAAACTACCAGCAGAATTCCCCCAAATAGGAGCCAAAGCTATTGCCTACCCCATCTCCATATTAATCAATAGAACCATAAAAGAAGGCACTATACCACCAATCTGGAAAATCTCATACATTATTCCTCTTCACAAAGGTGGAAACTCCATTGAGTTCTCCAACTTTCGCCCCATAGCCCTAGTCTCCCCTCTTGCTAAAATAATGGAGAAGTGTATCCACAAACAATTACTAAACCACCTACTCCTTCATAATCTCCTAGCTAACTGTCAGCATGGTTTCCAACCATTTCATAGTACCACCACAGCCTTGTTATCCTTTACTAACTGTATCAACAAGAATCGCAATAAAAATATCCTTACCTCTGCTTTCTTTGTTGACCTATCAAAAGCCTTCGACATGGTTAATCACCAACTTCTCCTCCACCTATTGAAGTCCCTCTCTCTTGACATTCCTGCTATGAACTGGTTTACATCCTACCTCGAAAATAGACAACAGGCAGTCCTCTGGCAAAACCATCTTTCAGACCTCCTTCCCACCTCCCTAGGTGTCCCCCAGGGCTCCATATTAGGTCCTCTACTGTTTTCCATTTTCATAAATGACCTTCATCTTTCTACTCCACCCTCTACCTGCATTCAATATGCAGATGATTCTACTATCATCTGTTCAGGCACATCCCAAACCAAACTTCATTATCTCACACAAAAAGCTTTCAGCACAATAGAAGAATGGTTCTCTAACCATTGTCTTCTCCTTAACCCAAAAAAACTAAACTTCTGCTCTTCACACCCTCCCACTTGTCTACCCCTCTTCATTTCACACTCATATCCAGCAATGGTACCCTCATTTCTCCAGACCCCACCACCAAACTCCTAGGAATTACTATTGATAACCACCTAAATTTTGGCAAACACATAAATACTACAATAAAGTCTACTAACAGAAAACTTGGATCACTATATAGAATCAAACCTTTCCTTACTCTAGAAGCCAGAACTACAATAGCTAGAACCCACTTAATCTCTACCCTATTATATGCTTCCCCCATATATACCAATCTTTCCAAAAACAACCTCAACAAACTTTCTAAATCTTATAACAATATAGCCAGATTTGCCAGCAACTCTCCATATAGGACTCATCACTGTCAGAACCTAAAACAACTAGGTTGGCTTGAACTCCCCCACCAACTACAATTTAACTAACTTATAATAGCTCACAAAGCCCTACATCAACCCAATAACACCCCAATTCTTTCCACCCTCATAATGCCATACAAAAACCTGAAGAATCTATGCTCCTCAAACAAAATGCTGATTCACACTACCCTATCAAAATATCTCTATTCTCTAACTCAGTTGATAAAATATGTAATCTATTACCACATGACCTAACTACCCAGACCTCTCTCCCACTATTTAAAGCTAACCTAAGACTTTTCTTCACTAGCCACTGGTTATGTTCTTGTTCCAACCCTGACTAACTGTCTACCCTTAAACTATCTGTTACTCTCAAAACCATAATATATTTATCCATTACCCTGTTTCATATATCTCACTATAGACTAACCTTCTTAACTAATTACTAATATTGTAAGTTATGACTACTATTTGCCATGTTTGACTTTTTTCTACTGTTTTGAAAAGTGTTAACTTTAGGATCTAACAATCTGTTAATGTCATTTTTCTAATTTTGAATGTCATATTTTATATGTTTATATATATATATATATATATATATATATATATATATATATGTTTTTCCTGGAGCTTTTCTCCCCGGTCCTCCACTGAAAATGGACATGTATCCAGTTAGACTAGCCCAGTCAACAAATGTAAAATAAATAAATAAATAAATAAATAAAATAAACATATTTTAAATATTGATGTTATAAACTGAAAAAGTTGCTGGAGTGACAGGTTTTGTTTTAATATAAATTTTCTGAAGGATATGAAGTCTGAAACACAATTAGATGTCATTATTTAGTGACATCAGTCCTCAAATCATCATAGTCATTTGCCAAAAACAACAATTGTATGAGGAACAGACCAAACATAAGAGGCAAACCTCTAGACATTGTGCGAAAATCTGGACAGTTGAGAGGTATGTTATATACATATCAGTGTCAGACATCAAATCACACAGAAAATGCATATCCAGACAAACCCTGTTAGTCTAGCAATACTTACAATCTGTCCCTACTTCTGGATCTTTGCCCCCCATTTTGCTGAGCTTTCTCCACATGTCTTGTGCTAAGAGGTTGACAGGTATGCAGACACAACATACGAAACTGTTGACATACCACATTAATCCAAACAGTGGACAATATTTCCACCTACCCTCTGTGATGATGTAGCTCCCACACCTCCATAATAGTCTCCTCACAGGCAAGGAAAAGGGGCAAGACCCACATGAAGGGCTTAATTATAGCACTGTGTTGCCATACCATTGGCTAATGGAAAGACAACACAGCTGTTCTGGATACAATTAGGAAGTGGGAGACACCAATTGGTGCACAGGTCATCACCTGCTCATGATCATTACCTACAAAAGGCAAGCAGCTGCCTATGCAGAACATGATTGAACCTTTCTATGCAAAGACAGACTGTGAATACAGAATGCTACACTTATGGATTACTCTGAGAAACACTACAACACTTTAACAGGTATGTCAAACAATTAAGCATGTAATGGAATGCAGAAAGGGGATGCAATAATGGGATTTAGGAAGTTAAACAATAGGTCTCAATAAAACTTGCTGGACTGACATGTTGCTGTCCAGCACCTAAGACCATCCCTGCTGGCTCTGTCTATAGTGACATAAATCATAGCTCTGGCCCCTGAGTCACCCCAGCAAAGGTCAGCTCAAATATGACTACTACTTGAGTGTCTGTTGTACAATACTGATTGTGACACTGCCAGGCCAGCTACCTGGGATGTTGCAAATATTCATATGCCACTTCTGAATACTGCTGGTATTTGCATAGTAAACAGCTGGCACATAAGTGTGTGTTGGACTGTATGTTATATACTGAACTCATACCTTTCAACTGTCCAAAGTTTTGCAGACTGACCACATGTTTGCCTCATATTTGTAGTCATTTTCTCATACAGTTGTATTTTGTCTGGCAAATCACTGGCAACTCAGTAAAGACTGAAGTCATAACATGATAGCATACATTTGAATGCCATATATCATATCCTTCAGAGTATTCCTGTGAATGCAAAACCTACATTGCTATCAACTAAGTGTGTTACAGCAATATTTAAAAAGCGTCACTATTTTTGGGTCTTTGCCTCCCATTTATGTGTGCATTTGTCCAGATGTCTTGCTCTAACAGGTTGAGAGGTGTGACTGAGCTGCAAGAGTGTAAACACAGTGTGCTATACTGACAAATAACAGAAATGTATATCAAGTATTACCTGTGCACATGTATGTATTAATAGTATTAGCTGGAAGCCTCAAACATATAGACATGAGTTGCAAAACATCAGGTAAATATGCTGTACTTGTTTTACAAATGTGTAATCTTAGTTTCAGTGCATCAAGCAGACATAAATGTCTACAGCTACAGGTTGTTGCATGGCCTTGGAACAGAAATAATTACCAGTTTGATTATAATTGCTAGGTTGAAATTGGAAAAGTGTTTAACTGTGTTATGACTTTGTGACCAAGCCTACACCAAACATCTATATGACCACCCCAAATAGCTGGATGGAGTCAGCAATACCTGACTGGACAAAATCGTCTCCCTCAAGGTAGAGTAAACCACTGTGGTGGACCACAGCAATACACAAACTCCAAAATAGGTAGATATATTGGCTGTACAGGGACAAGAAGAAGCAGGTGTCAAATTGGAAGCAATCTCAACTTTGTCTGAACAAGCAAATAAGGTCACAGGTGAATTACTCTAAGGCTAACTTTGAGTGCAAATTGGACACATCCACTAAGGCCAATTACAATTATATGCCTGCAATCTCAGAGGCAACACCAAAACCTGCTCTGTACAGGTGGTCAATAACATCACACACATATGCCATAGATATAGCCAACCTGCCGCAGACAGGTTAAGTGAAAACATCACCCCCCATTCCCCCATCTGTAATGGAGGACATGCACAGCACCTGCCCCCTCCCCTCATCACGAGGGAGTAGGTCCGTAATGCCCTCTCAAAGGCAACAAACTGAAGTCTCTATGGGACCTGATAACATCCCTGGCTGCATCCTACATGAACTTAGACATGAGCTCTCAGCTCTATTACAGACTGTAGTCAATCAAAGATTGAGCACCAGTGTAATCCCATCTGCATGGAGGACAGCCACTGTCACCCTGCTACACAAAGGTGGCACATCCACTGACCCAGCCAATCATATGCACATCAGCCTAACTAGTCTGATCTGCAAGACCATGGGAAGCATTATCAAGGACCTTATAAACAGGCACATCGGTAACCTCATACTGCTTGAGCCCACACAGTTTAGTATTGTCAAAGGGTGATCAGGACTGTTAAACCTGGTTGACTTCTTTGAAGTGGACAACAAACACATGGGCAAGGGAAATACCATGCACACTGCCTACCTTCACCTAGCAAAAGCCTCTGACAATAATCCCCATTTGGCCATAATACATAAGCCAACACAGCTAGGCATCAACCTGTATGTTACCAGATGGGTAGCTAACTGGTTCAGTGATAGTACCCACTCAGTCAAAGTAGTGGAATCCACCCAGCAGTGTACCCCAAGGATCTGTCTGATGGCCTCTACTCTTTGGGATATACTGTTCTGAGGTGCAAGACAAAACCAGTGGTCTGTGGCTGACCAAGTGTACAGATGACTGCACGGTAGCCACTGTCTTACATCCCCCTAGTGATATGAGCATCCTCCAAGGGGCCCTTACCCAAATTAATGACTGGTGCCAGAAGCATTGCCTTAAACTGAATGCAAGGGAATGCATCATTATCCCTGTTGTGGTAGATGTCATCCACACTAGTTATGACATAATAACAATGTACTGAGCATGCAATCAGGTGTGAGGTGACTTGTGCACCAAGGTTGATAGCAACTTGACAGTTTCCCACTGCATTGGCATAATTGTACTGAAGGCTGTCTACATGGCCCACTTCACAAATAAGGGTATGTCATCTAGGAACCAGGAGGACATAGCATCCCTGTACTCCTCCCTTATCAGACCCATTACTAAGTACAATGGCTTATTTGATATGTACCTTGCCAACTACATGCAGCAGTTGCAGAGACCACAGATGTTCCTGACCAGGAAAATCCAGGGTTTGCAACATCTATCCTATACAGATAGGCTGAAAGCCCTGACGCTCTACTCAATCTCACACAGACTGATCATAGGTGACATGTGTCTGGCTAACAAGGCCATTCCCAAACCAGGCTGGATGGAGTTTCTGCATACCCGTCAGACAAATCCCATTCAGGCAACCCACATGCAAGGCTCTCACCTTGTCAGTGACATGAATAGTACTTGTTGTCGGGATAGATTTGTGTCTCAAGCAATATACTGTCTGCAAAATACACTCCCACCCCATGTCTGGCAGAGTATCTCTCTAGCCTTCTTTAAGAAGCTGGATGACTGCATGGGAAACACAAAAGACACCCCTGTGATCCTATATATGTCCCAGCTGGACAGGCAAAACAGGTGCTGACTTTGAAGGGACATGGGCAAAACACTGGGATAGGCTTATGAGGACATCTGGGCCAATAGCCTACTATCATCCTATGAACCTATGAACCTAGTACTTTACACATCTCCTGTATGTATTGCAGACTGTCCTGCAATGTTGTTCTAAATGAATCCCTGTGAGTCTGAACTGTGTAGTTACTGCAATGATAGAGTATTATCTTGTTCCTTTATTAGAAATTATCACATATTGTTACACCTTGTCCTTGTGTCTAGTCTGTATAGCAGTAAGTCAGCTCTGAGAGTACTTGCATATGCATGTGGTGACACTGTATAGTTCACTCCAATAGCCTTGGTCTTGGTCACATTTACCATTTTGCTAATAGGCTCATCACACAGTAGGATTTGTCACCCTTTGTTGAGGGCCTTACAGGAGCTGTTAAAGAGATGGGATTGTGGCAGTCAGAACTACCTTAAAGTCTGGGCTGAAGGGCCCATAGGTAACAAAGTTGTGCCATACTTTTACAGGAGTGTGTGTGTGTGTGTGTGTGTGTGTGTGTGTGTGTGTGTGTGTGTGTGTGTGTGTGTGTGTGTGTGTGTGTGATTCAAAACTCAAATAGCAAAGTCTGTGTGTCAGCTACTCAGCCAGGGATCTGAAGTACTGGTTGGACATAGAGGCTGACAGATGTTTTGGATTCACCACTCTGCTGAGATGTTAACTTCATAGGTGTGCCAGTGTGGCATGTTATTGGGGATGTGTAGAGAGAGGGAGAAATGATCCCCACACTGACTGTGACCTCTGTGTCCTCTGAAGGGTAATTGTACTTTAATGTGCGTGAACATGTCATCCTGCTATTGTGTACACCCATCACTGGTGGTAGTGGCAAGTATTTAGGCTCCATGATGATTGGGTCAATGCAAGAGTGACACACTGACAGTGCATATTAGTGGATACAGATGGCATATCACATCATGTACCATCAATGAGCCCCTCTCAGTATGACAATGTCATACAAGGTCATTTCACTGATTGTCCAGGTCTTCTTGACCTTTCTTGACATACTCTGCCTAGGTGATTGTGTACTCCATACCTGTATCTGATTGCCTCATACCTATTGCTAGTATACCTGGTGAACCCTGCAGCAGCATAGTAACTTATAGGTAGTAGCAGTGGGTGGATGCTGGCACTGGGTCAGCAGCAGTGCATACATACTGAGCATACAATGTAAGGGAATGGATACTGTACCAGATACCCAGGTACTATCACTGTGTCCTCAGAGTTCTGGCATGCCACAGACACATTCCCCAAACTATGTGGACAAACATCATGTAATGTTCAACTGGTGAGCGGAAATACACATTTGTCTGGCAGGGGGTCTACATCTTTCATGCACATGTACGCATTGCACAAACATCTGGGTGCTGAAGATGTCAGACACCTATGGGGAGGTGACCTTAAAACACATATGCACTGATCTCAGTTGTTGTATAACTCAGATGTTCCTGGAATGTCCACATGCACCTGTATGAGCACTCACCTATTTGTGGGATTTAGGATTGAATACATGGTAGTGTAACGCTGCCCAAAGGGGACACCCAGCAGTCACTGGCACTAATGTGTGTGGCACATAACAACACATTCTGTCACAGCAGACTGGCTACTTATGGTAGTCCACGTACCATATCAGGTTACTAGTCTGTGGGCCCTGAGTGGCCATATTCTTAGGTGACATGTTAGTCCATGTGTATGCAAGGCAGCAGCTGATATCCCCATACAACAGGGACACAGGTGGTATCCCAAGGGTGTATGTGCCATTAACCATCCAGTTGACCATGTTACACCTGCAAAGGTGTAGGTAGCTACTCTGTCTGATGTGGACAGGGTGCCCATTTCCCCACAGGGTGATTGTGTTTGACACACATCCAAGCTGTCAAAAAGGCCAGTCCAGGTCACTCAACAGATGGACGTTGTTTGCACGTGTGTGTGTGTGTGTGTGTGTGTGTGTGTGTGTGTGTGTGTGTGTGTGTGTGTGTGCGTGTGTGTGTGTGTGTGTGTGTATGTGTGTGTGCGCGTGTGTGTGTGTGTACATGCGTGTGTGCACATGTGTGCATGCGTGTGCATGTGTGTGCGTGCATGTGTGTGTTTGTGTGTGTGTGTGTGTGTGTGTGTGTGTGTGCATGTGCATGTGTGTGTATCAGCAAACATAGTGCAGGTATTAATTTACATATGTTGTCTTCCCATCACAGATGAACATGGGGGTTGGTGTCTCTCCCCCTCACAACCTGATGTCAGTGTCTGTGCAGACTCTGATGATGATGATGGCCATAGTGAGGCACAGATGGGGTTGTCTGGGGCTGAATATGTGCCATTGGTTGGTATCCCATTTTCACCCACAATGTCCCCACACACAGTCAGTATGCCTACACATACTCATTCCCCAGCACCCACAGATAATAGACAGTTGGAGGGTGATGGCATAAAACAGGCTAGTTTTGTGACTATGGTAAGTGTGAGTGTAGACACTAGCCATAGCCAGAGAGCAGGTGAAGTCCCACACAGGTGGATGGACAGGGGTTCTCGAAGGAGGATTGCTGCCCATCAAGCCTAAGTATCACAGCAGGTGTCACCACATGCATGTTTTGGTCCATTATGGAGGCACAGGCACGGGCACCTGCAGTGGTGCAGCAGTTAGCATTGCTGCCTCAGAGCAAGAGGTTCTCCAGTTCGATCCTTTGCTGGGGTGCCTTCTTTGTGGAGTCTGCATGTACTCACTCTGGTTGCATGGGTTTCCTCCAGGTGCTCCGGTTTCCTCCCACATCCCAAAGACATGCTGTACCTTGATTGGATACTCCATAATTGGCCCTAGACATGAGTGCATGCGTATGTGTGCCTTCCGTGGAAGGTTGGCTGCCGGGCTGGCAACTCGACACCATAAAACTCCACTGCAAGTCATGGGCAGACAGGTGATCTGCTGTGGTGACCCCTAACTGGGGAAAAGCCAAAAAAAGAAGAATAAGAAGAATAGAGGCACAGGCACATTTGAATGCAACACCAGACAGATGCTCAGGGTCATGAATGCAACACTTCCTGCCAAGCATGACTTGGTGATGCCATACATTATGCTGATGTCATGTATAGGTGATGAGGTGAGACATTGTTATTGCTCGACTGTGCAGTGTCTGTGCTTGAGCATGTGGTGGGAGTAGGGCATCACCCACATTGATGCAAGGTAGCAACAAGATCAGCTGAGAGTCCACATGGCTTTGCATATTCACACTCCCATAGTGGCAGTACCACCAGCACTACTGAAGGGAAAGTACTGCCCACACCACAACAGAGCAGGTCATGGGCACATGGTCCTGGCCAGTCCTGTCAGGAACATGAATGCAGCAGACAGCAATAACCATAGGGAAGTAGTACTGCATCTGGCCTTGGGCCTGGTGGTGCCCGTGAGACTCCTGGCAGAACCAGTTCCTGTGTCTGTGGCCTGAGGTGGTGAACTGTACATCCTGCCATGTACGGTCCATGGCTGTCCAACATACCCCTGTGTAGGGCAACCACATGGCTTCACTGTGTGCATACAAATGTTCACACATCTCTATCACAGGCAGGTCACCACCAGACACACACAGCTCCTCTGCATGGCCCAGTTGAACAACACCCCTCCAGACATACACAGACATGATGTCAACAATATGGTCCAGCCTAAGACTCTGGAAAACCCACACCATACCCTGTACATGTAATGATGCTTGTGCCACATCCCTGTTATCCATACCATCAATGCAGAGAAATGCTAATATGGGTCTGATTTATAGGGTGAATATAGTACAGTGTAGTAATGTAATGCTGTGTAAGGTGTTGTTTGCTGGCAATTGTTATGGGTACACATCAAAGCGTATGTACCTTTTTAGCCATGATACATTATTGCTGTTAGTACTGCTGACTGACTGTAGTCTCACATACTGTATTCTGTTTGTGTTCCAGGTGTCTGTGTGTCTGCAGGCTGTGGACCTGCTGACATTACGCATGATGAGTATGGCAGAGTGGAAACACACTGACCTTTTAATAGCCAAGGTACAGCTGTATATGTTCTTGTTTACCAGTTGTGTATGCATGCAACAGTGTATGAGGGACACTGGGGGCAGACAGTGTGACCTTGCATACATACCCCTTGACACAGGCAGCTAGCTTTCATACATGTCACCTGGGTGTTCTGTAGTACCACAGGCTCATACATACAGAGGAGGTTACTTGAGTACTGGCACTAGGTCCCTCACAAGCCTAGCCATTACTTTAACCCCAACAAATTAACCTATCTTGTGGGCACCAGGTTGTCACAGGACCTTCACATGTCTAAATATTGTACACACATAGGCAACACACAATGTGTCTGACATTATCAAATGTGGGGTGTGAGACACAACTTGTAATGTGACATTTGGCAGCACATAGCATGCCCACTGCAAGT